>NW_026126759.1:0-243184 GCF_943737965.1 Phodopus roborovskii | reverse complement strand
ATAATCTCAACACTTGAAGGTGAATACAGGTCTGATCCTGAGGTTGCCTAGCTAGCCAGCCTAGGCAGATTGTTTCTGTTCCTGATAATGTTTACAGCATCTCAAAAATTAAGAGAAAGTAAGGAAGGACTTCCAAGATTGTTTTTTGACCACCATGCATGAAAGGCACATCCAAAACCCACAGGTACACAGAAACACATGCACATGGCACTGCAGGCAGTGGACCCATTTATGGCTACATGCAACTTTGCAGTAACTTCCTTTGCTCTCAAGTGGAACTTCAGGCTTGAAGTTATTATGGCTTTTTATTTCCTACTCACAGTAAGTTCTATTTAATTTCTATGACCCTTTCCAAAAAAAAAAAAAAACCTATACTGCTATAGAGGAATTATGGACTGTACTTGTAAAGGTAAGATGTATAGCCTGGGAGTCATGGCCTGAGCTCATTTCCAACACATACACATAAATAAATAAAAATAAAATAGAGTACACCAGGTGTGACTGTGGAAAGTCTGTAGGACAGGGTGTCGGCAGTATTTCTTGTCCTTCATTGGTTTTTAAGAATGGTAGTGGCATTTCACTGGAATTGCAATTCAGGTATTATGTCTATTTTGTAGTATGTGCATGTGGGTGCATAATCCTGTGGGTCCATAGTGGAGGCCAGAGTAAACATGGATACTCTTCTTAATGAGACATTAAGTTTGTTTTGTCAATGCTTTATTAGTACATATTAATTATACATAACTAAAAATTTTAAAAATGCATAAATATGTATTTCATTATGACCTCTTTAAGTATGCATGTACTGATATACTTTTGTCATATTTACTTCCTCTTATTCTCACTTGTGCACACCTCCCACTCTGCCTCATCCCCTTCCTCTTCCTATGTCGTCCTTCTATTTTGAAGTATTTTTAAATGATATTTATGAATGTCATTGGGGAAGCTTACAAGAGCAGGTATGATGAGAATGTGATTTCTTGTACTGGGGGCCATGTCACCAGGGTTTACACCACAGAAGAATATGTATGTCCCTGTAACTCAGCAACTACTACCAGGCTATAAATCCCGGGTGTGGTTTCATTATGCTCACCCACACGTGAGGAGACGTTCACAGCACTGGTCATTGGTGGGTCTTTTATGTATTTTCCATGTTTCCCTTGATTGCAATTGCCTATACTGTTCCTAATATTGGTTTATTGATCATAAGAAAAGAGAAACAACTACCTTTATAAAACTTAGATTCCTAATTATATATGGCACTTTGTCTCGGCACAATTGAAAGGCCCTCAGTCTTTGGGATCATCAATTGCCTCAGTGGCTATGAAGCTGACCTGAAAACTATCAGACCGTAATGTTGCCTTGACAGTTGCTTGGCTATTCTTTTTAATTCTGGTGTTGGGATATTATCTTCTGCTTGTTTTATATCTTCTGATGTGTCCTTGGCTTAAACAGCAATGCTCTTGTCTCAAGTTTCACCATCATGACACCTAGCTATCCCTTGATAAGATAATATAGCTGTCTTGATATAGAATCACAACCCATGAATTATGTTCTGTAACTTTTCACTTAAAGTCACCTGACACATAGGATCTCTGTTCTAAAACAGGAGAAAACACATTGCAATATCTGGTGTACCCAGACATTTGGAATCGAATCCTGGTAACATAGAAAGCCTGAGGGATCATCTAGGACTGCTGGAGTAAACTCCTGGAGCCAGGACAACCTGCATCTATAAATCCACAAACTGCTGACCCAGGGAAAGGATAGCAGGTTTCAAAGCACCAGGAAATCCCAGTACTTAGGGAGCCAGTATGTGGCATCCACAGACCTATGCCAGACCAGGATACAACTTAAATTCCCATGATCCTTGTGGCTTGTGTTCATGGGGTTCTTTCCTCCTGTTTCTAGACCCTACCACAAGCCAAATGCATTCTATGAGAAAATGAAGTTGGAACATAAACAGGTCATGTGAGAACTTAGGATCTTTGAGAATGAGAACACCAAGGCATCAGAAAAGTTCTGTGAACTGACCAAAGAGACAGTCTTCCATCTGTAAGTGCCCATCTTGGCATGGAACCCATTAGCTGCAAAATGGCATCCCCTTTGTGTTGTGATTTCCCTGGATTGGAAAGTTCAATGACCTGGTTCTAGGCTTTCTGCTTCTCAGGAAAGAACCTTAGCATGTTACTCTTGAACTTGTGTATCTTGGATTCAGTTTGCTAAGAACAGAGATTTTAGTATGAAAGGAATGTCAGTCGGCTCTGGGTTTCTTGAACTCAGTCCCAGGCTTTACTGATCGGGTGGCTGGGAAAATATAGATACACACCTTGGTTCTCCTGTCCAAAATTAGTCTTGCTGATGTGTACCATTACCATGTCCATTAAGGATAGTTGGGGAATACACTCTTTCATGAAAGGAAATGATCCTTTTGGGTAGAAGGGGTGTTCCTTAGTAGTTTATTTTTTGAAAGTAGACCTCTCATTTTGGCCTGAGTACAGCTATCATTTTTGCATCAAAAAATGGCTATGTCTTCCTAGAAACATGAGCCCATTAAGGTAGATGGTTCCTGGAGGCAAGGGTGTCAGCAGAATGCTGGCAGGGCCTTACAATGCAGAGTGTGTCACCAGATGTCTGCATCATTGACTCCTGATGAAAGAAATTCACCTGAATAAGAAGATGGGAATGCTGAGACAGGAGAGAAAAAAGAAATGGCAAGAGGATTGGGTCCTGCTGAAATACCACTTGGAGGACGTAGGAACTTGAACTGCAGAATCCAAGAAGAGACCAGTGACCTGGAAAATCCAGCAACAACAGGTAGAAAACAGAATGTTGGTACAGATGATGGTCGGCACCATTTGGATATTTGACTGCCTGGTCTGCCCATCCTCCAGTGCATGCTTCCACACATCATGTTACTTGTCCAGCTCCTAGCCAGTCACCTTCTCATGACATCCAGGTTTTCAATTCAGTGCCTATGTACAATTACTTCAGCAGAGGCAACCCCCTTATTTATGAAACTGAATTATCAGGAAGCCATATTCCTGTTGCTCTGTATGAAGCTTCAGTCCAGAAAGAGAAAGTTCAGTAACATATCAAACATATACATGTCACTATGATAGTTAGGATCCTTTTCTTTTTTTTCTTTCTTTGTTTATTGTTTTTCAAGACAGGGTTACTCTGATTTGAACTCACTTTGGAAAGCAGGCTAACCTCAAATTATCAGACACCTCCCTGCCTCTGCCTCCAGATGCTAGTGACCACTGCCCCAGGATAGTTAGGATTCTAAGCACAGAGCTCTGAATGGAGAGAGTTCTGGATCATGGGGATCGTTTGCATGGCAAGTCTATTGGATATCAAGTGAGAAGCAGTTTGCAAGGAGGAGAACCTCACACAAGTTCAAAATTTTGTGCTTTTCAGTGTCAATGATTGGGTGTCATGTAGCTTTCTCTGTCTTCCTGCTTCCAAATGTTTTTCTTCACTTTGCACAGCTCTTGCTTGGAGAGTGATAGAAGCCTCAGTAGCATGTGTCAACCCTGTTTTCTGTACAAGGTGCTGGACATTTCTCCCATCTAGGCTAGTATAGTCTGGCATTGATTGGGTGGATCACCTGGGAGCTTTAGACAAGTGGGGATTTGAGCCTTTGTTGGAAAATTTCTCTCAGTAGCCTAAGATAATGAAGCCAAGACGATCACAATAGTTTTTCACTGAAGAATGTGGCCCCTAGATGTATGGCTGAGTTATGAGACCATTCTAAAATGACAGGTATTGTTTGTCTAAACTCAACAGATCATTTGCCATGATATTTCTTTCTGCTAGCTCCTTTTCTCCTATCTCTTTCTTTATTTTGCTTCTCTTCCTTTATAAGTCTGGGCATCTCTCTCTTTCTCTCTTTCTCTTTTTCTCCATCTATCTCCCTGTGTGTGTGTGTTTATCTGTGTGTGTGTGTATGGGATAAAGATAGATAGATAGATAGATAGATAGATAGATAGATAGATAGATAGACAGACAGGCAGATAGACAGACAGAGAGACAGAGAGAGAGAGAGAGAGAGAGAGAGAGAGAGAATGATAGAAGAAGGCAAGATGGCAAGAATGTATATTTTGTGTATTTAAGCCTGGGGATATGGTGGTACTTCATGAATGTGTACATTTTTTTAGACTCCACTAGATTTTATGCTACTCTCTCCTTGAATCAAGGTTTCTTACTGCGTTAGATCATGATTCCTTAATACCCTTCCTGATCTGCAAGCTATTGGGATTCTTCTATGTGTTTTACTTGTATTCCTCCATAAAAACACAATCTTCTAATGAACAAGAGAGCAAGAAATTGGAGAAAAAGTCTTGAGGTCCTATGAGAGGGTCATTTAGAAAAGATCTGTCAGAAAATCTACATAGCTTTCATATCTCCTATATGAAGTAAGAGCGCTGTCAGTGCCAAAAGTTAGAGCCAATATTGTCCTCTATAACTGCGTTCTGTATCATTTATGGGTGTCCTCTAACATGCCTGGGTCTCAGCCACAAACAGGGAATGACAACCTCAGAGAAATGTGTTAGGGCATCCAACAGGAACATCCAGCCAGAAAACAACATTTGATATCAGTGCATCTATAGAACTGAGTCTTTAGCTCTGCCTTCTGACTTCTCTGTGTTCTTGCAGATGATTCTTGAGTATCAGAGACTTGTCTTCCTCAGTCTCCAGTGTTATAGAATTTGAGGTTGTGCATCACCAGGCCTCATTAAAATAGCACATTTATTTTTGGACTTCCCCTGTAGAGCACAGATTCAAGTCTTTGAACTCTGTCACTGCAGCATTTACTCATTTTCTGTGCAAACTGATCTCTTGATAGAGTCAGTTAAGGATGTCCCAGCTTGAAAGTAGCAGGTGCCTCATCTGCAGGTGAGATCACTACCTTCTGGTAGTGTTTTGTCACAGGTTCCCAAAGTGAGTCTGGATGTAGATTCCCCAGGTCTAGTCCTAAGACCATGACAAGTTTCTGTTTGGCCCAGGCAGGGGCCAGTGTTCACAGGGACACATCTCAACAAATGCTTCTCTATCATGACAGGTTCCATTTTGTGTGCTGTTCATGTTCAAGGTGCCTCATGGGTATGAGAATTGATCTAGTTTAATGCTATTGTTCATATTCCCATGATGCAGAAGTGTATTATGTCTATGTATAAAATGATGTGGTCAATCCATTCTCATCATGGGTAACTTGCATATTGCTCATGTGCTGTTGGCTATTGTATTAATATGCTGTTTCCATTTACAAAATGAGGTGCCTTATGTGTAGAATTACTCTACTTTTTAGTAGAATATATCTAGTGCTTAGTTTAAGTCCACATGTGTTTACCATTGAGAAAGTTTACATATCCAGCCATTCTGTGATTCTTATTCTTTGGCGCTACCAACATAACACCAGTCAAAAGATCAATGTTGATCATCCAGCATAGCTAAGGTGGAGGGAGGGTGAAGTGTGACAGTTTATATAGCAGGTTCCCACCTTGCCTGTGTCTTAACTGATTTCTTTTCCCAGGTCCACACAACTACAGCCTGAACTGGAAAAGGAAACTGCCCAGGATGAGAGTCACTTGCAGAAGGAGCTGCTACAGCAAGGGCCACCTCCCTGAGCCCCATCCCTACCTAGTACTGAACTTGTGAGATTAAAGGGAAGAATTGCTGTGCTTATCTTGAAAACATTTTAACAATGGGGACTTCCTTACAGGCCAGCCACAGGCTGTACATCTTTGCCTTTCAAACTGTAGCAGAGAATATTTCTTAGCTCAGTTTTCCTTTGGTGTTTGGTTTACTTTTCTTTTTGTTGTTTTGTTGCACTTTTGCTATTTTGATGGTATTTTTTGTTCTTGTTGTTTTTTTCATAATTTGATAAGGCTACTAACTGTGTCTTTATTGCCATATTATACCCCTTTTGAAAAAAGCCATGTTTTTATGAATTAAAAAGCCATCTGCAACTTTACACACTTAACAGCACTTTTTTATTCATATGTGGTGTCACACTCCTATGTCCCCTCAGCTTACATGAATAGGTGGATCTCTGCAAGATCCATGCAGCATGGGCTGCATAGTGAGTTCCCAGCCAGCCAGGTTCACACAGGTGTTTGGTGCCCCTTGAGTGTGGATAGCCCTTGAGTGTTTCCATGGATACACACTTTATGATGGAATGACTATCCATTATGTATCCACACTGTTATGTGTTTAGCCAAAGCCTATCCTATGGGACTTTATAGACACACCTTCATAAATTGGTTGTAACGAACAAATTACTGAGGAATACACCTATATGTTTCTATGGACTCTTGAGTAATAAAATCATTCAAAAAAATGAAACAATTTCAAGAAACAAATCAGGAACTCAAGGGTTATCTGCCTGCTTTTTTCAATACAGCTTCACTAATAAACACACAACAAGTGACCATGGGAAAGAGCTTTTTATAAACGTCTTTGCTCCTCATATTCCAAATGTCCCATATGCCTGCAGGTCTCTCAGAGGCAAAAGATGTCCTTTGATTCCTTGTTAAGGGGCATGTGAAAGAGCAGCAAATGCTCTTAACCCATCTGGCATCTGTCCATCTTCAGCTCTTGGCTATTGTCCTTCAAGCTCAATGTGCTGTTTTAGATAGACTGAATCACCCCAAACTGTATTAAAGTTTCAAAGTCAGTGTCCTCATGCTAAGCAAAAGTTTAAAGATATATATATATATATATATATATATATATATATATATATGTATATATATATGTGTGTGTGTGTAAAATCTGTGTGTATACATATATATATATATATATATATAAGCAATTAATGTTTTTACAAATTACAAGTTATAATCAACTGAACAACTGTGCTACTCAAACCTAGTTATGTTGCTCAGATGTTCAGAAATGCACAGAGCATAGATTTGATCTTCAAACACATATAAGACTTACAAAATATGACATTTAAATATTTTAATAATTTAGAATGCTGTTGACATTGGACAGTTGCTCCTAACAAAATGGACCTATTCCTGATAATAATGAAGGTACAGGAGACCTTTCATTTGGAGTTTATTTTCCTCTTGGCAGAAATGCCCTATTGGGCAAAGAACTCACCTTGCTTTCCCTACTGACAATAGACTTATTGTTCTACCATGACAAGCAATAAAATACTGTCAAATAGAATTTCAGAACACATCAGATAAATCACCCACCATGACATGGTAGACATCAACCTAGGGATGAAGGGATGGTTCAATATACAAATATATATATATATATATATATATATATATATATATATATATATATCAAACTAATATACCATATAAACAAACTGAAAAAAGAAAATCCATATGATCATCTCCCTAGATGTGGAAAAAGCCTTTGACAAAAATCCTACACCCCTTCATGATAAAGATCTTGAGGAGATCAGAAATAACAGGAACATACCTAAACAAAATAAAATAAAAGGTTAACGCAGTATACCTGCATGGGGATATATACAGAAGGTACTTTTGTGCACCAAGAATACATCCTGGTTCCACTGTCTGAGGTCCCTTAGACTGCTCAGTCCTTCTAACTGAGACCCATATTCAGGGGGCAACTGAGTCAGTCCCATGCTGGATTTCTAGCTATCAGTCTGGTGGCCAATTTGTTCCTCCTTGTTCAGGTCAGCTGTCTCTATGAGTTTCTGCAACCTGGTCTTGCTGTCTTTCTCTGGACCTGAATTGTAGTTCAACTCACTGTTCAGTTATGGGTTTTTGCTTCTGTTTCCAACACGTACTAGATGAGGGCTCCATGATGCTGGATAAGTTCGTTGTTGATCTTACTATCCAGGAAGTAGCCATTCCATGTTTGCACAAATAGTTAGTTGGCAGCAGTCTTGTAGGCCTCTAGACCTCTCTTTAGGATCAGTCTTCTCTTCAAACCAATAATGTCTCTCTCTCTCTCTCTCTCTCTCTCTCTCTCTCTCTCTCTCTCTCTCTCACTCTCTCTCTCTCATCTTCTATTCCTATCCTGACTCAATCTTCCTA
Organism: Phodopus roborovskii; assembly: GCF_943737965.1. Lineage (NCBI taxonomy): Eukaryota > Metazoa > Chordata > Mammalia > Rodentia > Cricetidae > Phodopus > Phodopus roborovskii. The sequence goes on along the minus strand of NW_026126759.1, from coordinate 235,154 downwards.
GTCACATGTGCTTTCCTCTCCTCCCATTCTCTTTCTCCTACTTCTCTCTCCATTTCTGGCCCCGCAATTCCCATGTGCTCTGGGGGACTTGTCCTTTCCCACTTCTGTGAGGGACTTTTATATGAATCTCTTAGAATACACCTTGTATCCTAGTTCCTCTGGTGGTGTGAATTATAGGCTGGTGATCCTTTGCTCTAAGTCTAAAATCCATAGATGAGCAAGTACATACCATGTTCCTCCTTTTGTGACTGGGTTACCTCATTCAGGGTTGTATCTTCAAATGTCATCCACATATGGGTGAATTTCAAGATTCCATTATTTATTTTTTCTGCAGAGTAGTATTCCATTGTGTACATGTGCCACATCTTCATTATCCATTCTTCAGTTGAGGGGCATTTAGGTTGCTTCCAGATTCTTGCTATTACAAATAATGCTGCTATGAACATAGTTTAGCACATGTCTTTGTTGCATGGCAGTGGGTCATTTGGGTGTATGCCTAAGAGTAGGATTGCCAGGTCCTGTGGTAAGCTAATTCCCATTTTCCTGAGGAACCGCCATACTGATCTCCAAAATGGCTATACGAGTTTGCACTCCCACCAACAGTGGAGGAGTGTTCCTCTTTCTCCACATCCTCTCCAGCATGAGTTGTCATAGTTGTTCCCAATTTTAGCCATTCTGGCAGGAGTAATGATGGTATCTCAAAGTTGCCCTTTTAGAATTTCTATCCTGCATTCCTTCACTGATGAAGGATATGGAAGTACAAGTCAAATAAGCCCTGACATCTTCAACTTGCTTTTAGTCATGTTGTTTCAATGCAGCAATACAACTCTAACCAGGACAGCTGGGAATATCACAGGACAACTTTCAGGAGTAGGCTCTCACTTCTATTATGCCAACACAGGTTTCTGGAATGTACTGTGTACTCTAGTTAGCTAGCATTTCAGATTCCAGGCAATTTCCAGTGTTTGCCACACATTTCTCTTCTGGGATTGAAGGGATCCCAGATGTGTGCCTGTGTTTTGAGTTTTTAGGTGATATCTGGGGGTTGAATTTATTGGACAGGTATAGTCACTGTCTTTCTCCACTAATTCATATCTACCCAGCTCGTAGTGTTTTTTTTTTTTTAAAGCAAATAGCTATAACTCCCCTCAAAAATACAGAACGTAGTAACTCATGATAAATAATTTCTCACAGTGAACAGGCAGTTTGAATCCTCAGAAGCCCCCAGGTACTCTATCCAATGGAAATGTTCACTCTCCCACCATTAGCAAAGGCTGCACCAAGTCATTTAATCTCTTAAATGTCTTTATTGTCACCCAGCTATACAACCCAAGTTACTTTCTTATTTTTGAAGTTTATAGTTTTTAATGTCAGGATCTTCAGTACCAACAGATTAATCTTCCCTCTCCTTTGTCCTTGACAGTTTATCTGTGGTGTGGTGTGGTGTTATGCCGTTCTTCATGGTTTGCATGTTGTGACTGCATGCTCATGATGAAGTCCAACATGTCCATCATATGTCTTGAGCACTGGCAACTGAATGTGGCACCGAGTTGACATTGCTGGTATAACTCAAGTCCATACCTCCAGCAAAGGTAAGGCCTAGATCTTTGTTGTTTCATTAGAAGTCCCTGTTATTGCATTTGTTGAATATTTTCAAAATTCACAAGACTCAGGTTGAAGTAATTTAAATATTTAAACATTTAACTGACATGTGACTTTGTTGCTTGGCAATATTAAGAGATTATAATGTTTTTTACATTTGAGGATATTCCATATATCAAGGAGATAAAATATGCCATGTATTCATATTGATACTTGGAGTTCAAAGTCAAGGCGTTGAATTTTAATTTCATGGTTCTCAAGGACACAAGTGATAATAGAATCAACAATAGTGAAAACATACACATATAGTAGCAGAAGCAATTCAAAATATAATCAGTCTTTGTGGTATTTCTAATGAAATTAGTATTATGTTATTAATAGTATTATGTGTATTTTGGAACCTTAGAAAGATGTTGGTCCACGTGCATTGTGAACTGAGAGAGTGGTACTGACAGTCAGCCTTTTTCTAGGTGGATAAGGAAGATTGTCATTTGCCAGACACTGTAAGATAAATCCATTACTCTGCATCTTGTCATAGTATTATATCCTAGTCATCCAAGTCTGTTTACTAAGTTGAGCAGAGTGCTTCCTCTAATATGTGACATTGTTATTAAAGTTTCAGGATTATTCAACAGATGATATTTGATGATAGCTTTTGAAATGAATGCTATAGGGAAGTGGGCTTGTTCATAGAAAATTGTAAACTATGTCTGACATGTGATACTGTTCATGCAGTGGATGAATTTTCCCAAAGCAATACAGTGTCAAATAGAGGAAAACTCAAAGATTCTCCCCACACCCACAAATGAATGTCCACTCTTTCTGTTTCTGTTTAATGTAGTACTTGAACTGTCAGCTGGAGTAATAAGACAACTGATTGAGACAAAGGAAATATGAATCAAATGGGAGAAGTAAAAGTTTCCTTATTGTAGGAGATATGATTTTAACAAGCGAAAGTAAAAATGTCAGAAGTTCCATAAAGCTGATAAATACAGTCATAATAGTGGAAGGATAGAAAACTAACCCACAAAAGACAGCAGCCTTCTTGTATATCAATGACAAACATACTGAGAAAGAAATCAGGGAAACAATTCCACTCACAATAGCCTTAAAATATATAATGAGATATTGTTGGAATAAGAAAACTTAAAAACACACTATTAATATACACAGCAATGAAGTACCCAAGAGCAATCCTACATACATACAAGACATTTAACACTGATGTTTTCAAAGATCTTCATGATTAAAATGAATGGAAGTTTTTAAAATTTTGTGGATAAGTAGGTTAAAAAAGGTTTATTGTTAAATTATTAATATTAATGCAATACATCTTGAATTAGAAAATAAGAATACAATAATTCACCTATTTCTTTTTTTTTGAAGAAGTAAATTTGAAAGCATATATTTGGCAAAGGATCTTTGCTTTGATTATTCAAGTGTTATGATAAGTCTATAATATTCCAAGAAAAAGAAACAAAACAATAACCAACATCTTATGTTCATTAGAACACTATATTGTGTTCGCTTTCTATGAGAAATGAAGTTTATATAGACATAGGGTATCACTCCATCTCTGTTAGACTGGAAGAACTTTAACTCTGGTAGTAACGAAGCAGGTAAAAACATGGAGTGTGGTAGAAGTAGCAGTGGGAATGAAATCCTTTAGAGAGCTGTTTGGCCAAAGATACTGAGTAAAAGTTGTCTCTGATGCAACAGTTCTACTTTGCTGTTGATCTACGTTAAAGGGTACTTCCCAATTTCTCTTCTAATAGGCTCTTTACTGAACAGTTTTATGTCTATGTTCATCAAGGATATTGATCTCTATTTTCCTTTTTCTGTTGTCTTTATATTTTTTTAGATCTAATGCTGTTAGTCTGTTATTAGCATTTCTTTTTTTAATGTATTTTATATAACAAAGTCCAATTAAATGAAAACAAACATTTATACACAATATTTGGGAAATTGGGCCTCGTTCTTTCCAAACTACTTCCTGCTGGTAAGGGGCGCTGTCATGGGGGATTCGAAGAAGATTCAGAAATCCTGGCTGTAGTCTGTAAGGCTGCTTTGTCCAGCTGTTTTGAATGTAGGATCACCTAGTACTCTGTTTCAGGCGGTCTGGTGTGATCAAACCACATTAATCTGGAAGGAATCCACATCTTTTCATTTTCTGTGGAAACAAAAATAGAAATCCTTTTCCCCAGTAACTTGTCCTTCAACTTAAATTTTGGAGTCAAAGCATTTTTTTTTTTAAATTTAATTTATTATTTTACATGTCGATCCCAGTTCCTTCTCCCTCCCTCCCTCCTTCCCTCCCTTTTACCCTCTCTGCCCTCTCACATGCACTCTAACCACCCTCCCCTACCATCCCCCCACCCCAATTCCATAAGGAGGGGAATATCATCCAGTTGGGGTCATGTAGATCTGATAGGTCATGTGAAGTAGGGACCAGGGCTTCTCTCCTGTCTCTAGATTAAGGCAGTTATCTCTCCATGGGGGATATGTTCCCAAAGTCCTTTTGTGTACCAGGGATACATCCTGGCTCCACTGTCTGAGGTCTCTTAGACTGCTCAGTCCTTCTGGCTGAGACCCATATTCGGGGGGGGGGCTGAGTCAGTCCCATGCTGGCTTCCCAGCTATCAGTCTAGGGGCCTTTAGCTCCTCCCTTGTTCAGGTAAGCTGTCTGTATGTGTTTCTGCTGCCTGGTCTTGTCCTCTCTACCTGCATCTGGGTTCTAGTTTGACTCGGTGTTTATGTATGGGTGTTTGATCCTGTTTTCAACAGGCATTAGTTGAGGGCTCCATGGAGAAGTTAGTTGTTGATCTCACTCTCCGGGAAGGGCATTTATGATAGCCTTTCCACGGAAGCTCAAATTGTTAGTTGGGAGCAGTCTTGTAGTTCTCTAGACCTTTCTTTGTGTTCAATTTTATCTTCAAACAAATATTGGCTCCTTTTTTATGTTCTCTCTCTCTCTCTCTCTCTCTCTCTCTCTCTCTCTCTCTCTCTCTCTCCTATCTTCTCTTCCTAACCGGGCTCAATCTTCCTAGACACACTTGTTTTCCTTTCCTCTCCCTGGCTTTCTCCTACTTCTCACTCCATTCGCTCCCCCCCCCCACTTCACCTGAGCTCTGGAGGACTTGTCCCCTCCCAGTTCTGTGAGGGACTTTATATGAATCTCTTAGAATACACCTTGTATCCTAGTTCCTCTGGTGGTGTGAATTTTAGGCTGGAGATCCTTTGCTCTAGGTCTAAAATCCATATATGAGTGAGTACATACTGTGTTCCTCTTTTTGTGACTGGGTTACCTCATTCAGGATGGTTTCTTCAAGTCCCATCCACTTGCCTGCGAATTTCAAGATACCATTATTTTTTTCTGCAGAGTAGTATTCCATTGTGTAGATGTGCCACATCTTCATTAACCATTCTTCAATTGAGGGGCATCTAGGTTGCTTCCAGGTTCTTGCTATTACAAATAGTGCTGCTATGAACATAGTTGAACAGATGTCTTTGTTGCATGGATGTGAATCCTTTGGGTATATGCCTAAGAGGGGGATTGCTGGGTCCTGTGGTAAACTAATTCCCATTTTCCTGAGGAACCGCCATACTGATCTCCAAAATGGCTGTATGAGTTTGCACTCCCACCAGCAGTGGAGGAGTGTTCCCCTTTCTCCACATCCTCTCCAACATAAGTCATCATTGGTGTTTCTAATTCACCCATTTCTGGAGAATGTAATAAGCTGACTCTAAAAGTTTTATTAGGGGGCAAAGCATAATTTTTAAAGTAGGAAAAGGAAAGGACATCCAGAAGTAATTTTAAGGAAGGAAAATCATGGAGACATGACAAACTAGAGAAACATGACACCTTAGACAGTAAATAATCACTAATTTAATATAGTTACATAAGCACTAGGTATGATTGAAAGAGTAAATATTCTGAAAGATTTGAGTGTTCATAAAGTTTGTAACTGGTGTAAAATAAGGGGCTATAGACCATCAGAAAAACGGGCCATAAGAGAGTGTCGTAAGGATGTTGTTAAGTGTAGAGATTAAACTTAAAAAAGTCAATCTGGGAAACCAAAGAGTTTATTCACTTCAGAAGTTACAATACATCATCAGGGGAATAAGCTAAAGCAACATCCAAAGGGAGAGGTTTGAATGCACTGGGAATGTTGCTTACTGTTCTGCTTAGCTACCATTCCCCAAGCTCGCTTGCCTAGATATGGGCTACCCACATTTGCCTGAGCTGTCCCCCTGCATTTAACAATCAATAAAATGACAAAGAAGCATGCCTGCAAGGCAGTCTGGTGGATTCAATTCCACAACTGTGTGCCAAACAGACAGCCAAGATTAGCCATCACTGCAGGCCATAAAAGGGAACACATAATCCCCTGGTTACTACAAAGAAAAGTGACCCTCCATGAATAGGATTCTGTGTCTGAATAGAAAATTCATTGCAGGTAGAATGATTTGAAAGAATTTATTTCATAAAATGAAATCATATTTAGAATAATGAAAGACAATAAGCCCAAGTCACCAAAAAGTTTATAAATTAGACTAACGAAGGCCCTTCTAAAGGCTACAGGGTGGCCCCAGGAGTGACTGAGCTGCCAGCACCTTTGACCATCCTGACAGTGTTTTGGTGGAGGAGTATACATCAAAAGCCCTACCTCTTAACAAAGGTTAGGTCCCAATCAGAAGTCTGAATCATGAACTGCATGCCTGAGCTTACATTCTAAACACATGAAGGAGTCCGTTCTGTTTCATTTGGGGAAGTCTATAACCCTTTTACAGAGTCACAGGTACTGCAGTCTTCTAAAGCAACACCAGACACATTGACTAATGTCAGTGACATGCACTGCAGTGCCCACGCTCAACATGGTAGGGTAGGGTCAGTGGTGAGCCCTAGTGTAGGATTTGTTCTGGAGTATGATTAGTTTCCAGGTGCTCCTATCTCCAAATCCTACTGTTTGACCCATAGAAAAAATCTAAATCCTAAGAAAATGTTTTTTTCTTAGAAAGATAATCAATAGTGGAGAGGTTATCTTAAATGCCCTTCCCCTATAATGAGAATGATGACTACCTTAAATGCCATCATAGAGCATCCAGCAGGTGATGGAACCAGAAGCAGAGGTTTGCATTCAAGCTCAGAACCAAACTTCTAGATCCACTTGTAGAGAGGGAGGAGTGGTAAGCAAAATGGTAAAGACCATCCTGGGGAAACCCACAGAAATCGCTGACCTCAGCAAGTGGGAGCTCACAGAATCCAGTCTGATAGCTGGGGAAGCAGCATGGGACAGAACAGAACCAGTTCGCTTCCACATGGGTGTCACTTGGGAGGCCTGGGCATTCTATAGGGCCTCTGGCAGTGCAGCCAGTATTTATCCCTAGTGCACAAATGGGCTTTGGAAGCCCATTCCCTATGGAGGGATATTTTTCCAGCTCAGATAGATGGGGAAGAGCCTAGGTCCTGCCCCAAATGATGTGATAGATTTTGATGATCCACCATGGGAGGTGGAGGAGGGTGTAATGTGTTTGGTGGGGGTATGGGAGGACAGGAGAGCAAGGAAAATGGGATTGGTATGTATAATACAATTGTTTTTAGTTTAAATAAAATTTATTTTAAAAATAATTATTTTTCTTTTTTTATAAAAGGGAAGCACTTGGAGGTTTCTAGCTCTTCTTTTCAATGCAGACAAAACAGAAGTCTTCCCTGAGTACTCCTGTTTAAAGAGATTTTTTTTTTCTTTTCTCCAGATACAGGAATTTAGCAAGATGTGATCTGGAGGAGGAGTTCAAGTACAAATTCACATGAAAAAGACATGTTCACTGTGTTTGCTGTTTTGGGCTTTTCCCTTTTCTTTAAAGAGTACTCATTTCCCCCACTTAGAGCACATTCCCACACAGTTACTACCATACATGACATAATTATTTGAATTTCAAATGTTTATTGTGGAGATAGACAAGATTCTTTTGTAACTGTGTTTCCAGCTGATCCCCACCTACCTAAGAAACAAAAGAATGGTATTTAGTCCTAATTAGCTATGCATGGCCAATTAAGTCCACTAAAAGACATCATGACCACAAGATATGGAGGCAACTCTAATGTAACTTCGATTATCATCACTACTCATTTGCTCATGAGTATTAATTAAGAGGGTAATAAAACTCTGATGACCATTCTTGGTTTCCAAGTGACTAAATCTGGACTTAATACCCCCATATAAAGAGCACACCTGTAGGAGAATCCTGTTTAATTAAAAATCAAAAGATCTACTTCTAGCCAGGAAGTTTAAGGGAGAATTCACACTTTTTATTCAGAACTTTAATCCAGATATAATCTGAACCAATCTTTCTGTTGGATGCCTTTATAAGGACAAGGACAAAGGAAGCTTTACTCTTTCTATGCTTGCACTCGCCTTGTAAGCACATCCATTCCATCAATGACATTTGAGCATATGCCTTCAGATTCCAGCATATCCTGCAGACAGCTGAGACATCTGGCCTTGTAGACTGAGCAACTACTGCATGCTTGGACTTTTCATTTACAGCTAGCCATTGGTGTAGTAGCTAGAGCACAGCCTGCCAGTTGTTCCTGGAGTTTCTATCGGCCAGGTCCTGCCATTTCCGTCCCAAATGAATACACAGAGGTGCTATATTAATTATAAAAATGTTAGCTGATGGCATAGGCTTCTTATTGGCTAGCTCTGTCTTAATTATTAGCTACTATCTATATATTTGTAAAGGGCATAATTTGCCTGAGAATGCTTGGCATTTCCTATCCTCCAGATCTCTACATGGCATCTCTCATGGCACCTCTCTGCCTACATTTCCCAGAATTCTCCTTGTTTCCTGTCCCTGATATCTTCCTGCCTCTATTAGCCATATAGTGTTTTAGTCATCAACCAATAAGAGCAATATATATCCCCCATCAGTAAGTCATTCTAACAAATCCACTTTCAATGTATAGAGTTATTCATTCATGACTTCTGTTACTCTAAAGAATCCTGACTAATGCACCAGGCACATAGACAGTTTATTGAGCATTTTGGGTCTAACAAGAGCTGAGCTCAGTACTAAATTCCCAAGGGCCACTTTCCCTTAACATTCCACATGTGTTTGATCACTTCAGAGGACTCAATACTCCTCATCCACATCATGCTGTCATGATTCATCAACGTCTTTATTTCTCATGTTACCAGTTGTGGATATTATGTTTGGTAAAGTGGGTGTTCAATTTCCCCATGTGTGCAGTAGTGAAATGATTCGAACGAAGCAGAGAGTAATCTCTAGCTTTGGAAGGAGAAGGTGCTGATTGGCTTTTCCTATGTCACATGAGAAACTTCCTGGAAAGGAAACCTCAACTTCTGATCATTGCAGGGAGAATTAATTATCAAGGAGGCAAAGGCTGTGCATTATGACGTCTCTTCTCTGGACGTTTTGTTGTATTTTGGAAAGCTTTTGGAATGCCATGATGTCACTTGTGTTGGGTGAATTTCAACTACCCTTAGGACATTTCTTCAGTGCCTATAAGTTTTACCTATAGACATGATTTCAAGGCTAAGACATGCTTGGGAGAGCAAGTGAACAGTATGGTGACATCAGAGTGAAGGAAGAAGGCCCTAGGTCTCATTGAAAAAACTAGAGAAATAAATGGTCCTTGGGGGGAGAGGAAGTGAGTTTAGGGAAGGGGGCTGGGGAGATTTCTGGATGTGGTAGCCTAGAGGCTTCCAAGTCTAGGTCTCAGGAACTAGGAATTTCTGGAGTCCAATAAGCCTGTGTTGATTTTTGGGTTCCTAGAAAAGAGCCCCAGATTAAGGATTAATGATTGTTAGATTGGCTGAATGAAGAACTCAGAAGGCTACAGCTACCTTGTTGGGGACGCTCTAGTTTTCCCTCGAGTAAGAAGGAACAGAGGAACTAATGAGATTTTGGTACCATCACTGTACTTCACCCCCACTCTAGTCCTTTAGGGTGTATACCATCAATTGTAGGGAAAACGGAGTTCCCTGGATAAGCCTAAGGATCTCATATTGTACATCACAGCCACTAGCAAGGCAGGAACCACAAAGTCCTGCTGTCTTCCAGTGACCACTAAGGTTTCAGAGTTCCAAGCTGTTGATTGCCTGATTGTTGTTAGAGCCAGTGGACCATGGCAGACCCTGGTCCAATCCTGCCACTCCTGGTGTCCTTCCTGAACTATGAGAACCTGGTAACTATGTTCTGCCCCACAACAGCTTCCCCATTAACATTTTAGTCTGAAGCATCAAGCGACTTTGGCATTTATATACCACTTGAGTGACTGTGATAGTAGCAATTTTATCCTGGTTTCTCAAAGCACAAGACCTAAGGCCCTGAAGGCAAGGTACATCATCTCCAGCTATGAATAAGCCTACCTATGCTCTCTGCTTGGTCTCCACTTGCATGGAGACAGATGGGAGACTTTCACAAAGTAGAGACACAAGTCTCGTCTTGCAGAATCTTCTTGGACAAAGACTCACCTGTCAGGCACTTTCTGAGAAAGCCATGGTGTGTCCAGTCTAAGTTGAAACAATGTGTAGAGTTGACACTGTCCCTTGACTTCTAGCATTAGGTATTACTGAGATACCTAAATGTGTCTAGCATGGCCTGTCAGTGTGATATAACATCAGAAAGGACATAGTTTGCCCTGCAGCACTCATTTGTTCTGGGTCTGGGCAAATACACTTCTGAAGCCTCAGTCCAGATTTCTGGAGAACTTGCTATCCAAGCTGACCGTAGTGCTACCTCTTTGTTTCAGGACTGTTTAAATTCAAGAGTGTGAAGTAGGACTCTGTGAAAGCTCTACATCAAAGACCATTAAGGATGTAATGATCTGTCCTCTGGTACACTTTGCCTGACTTTCTCATGCAACAAAGAATATTGTTGTTTAAGCTAGATATGTCACTTTACCTACTGGTATGTGCATTGTCAAGGAATCTTTCTTTTGTAGTTCCAAGTGAAGTTCCATACTAGTGACACACTACATAAACTTCCCATTCCTGAGACTCATATGACTTTCCTAAAAATGCCTTTACATATCTATGTCTGTTCTTTCCATAGCCATTTATCTTTCGTCAAACTTGATTGTAGGAATGAACTTTTCTTATGAGTGTTTGTCTGTGTCAGAGCCCACCTGACAAGCCCCCAGTTCTTAGCATGTCCAGTCTGACATGTTACTAGATAATCACACGTTTGCTAACATCATGATGGCTGGGATGTGGTCTGCTGAGGATTTGGGCTTATTCATCCGAACTTTTCTTTGTTCTGACAGGATACCCACATTCTCCCACCACACTCATATGTAATGAGCACGGTTTTTCTGCCTGCTGCCTGGTCCTGTCCCGCCACCGCTCCAGCCCCAAATAATACTCTGAAACTCTGTATTTGATATAATTCTGTTGGCCTGTTGTTTCTTTTTGGCTAGCTCTGTCTTAAGTATTAACCCATTTCTGTTAATCTAATATTTCCACGTGGTCTTCTTACCAGGGAAAGGGGCCAGCATCTTGTCTCCCCCATCTCTCCATCTTGACCCCTCCTTACTACTTCCTCTTTCCTCCTTGTCTCCTAGTCCGGCCTATCTTGCTTTCCTATTGGCCAACAGTGCTTTATTCATTAAATCAGTATGAGAAACATATACAAAATGACATCTCCCATCACTCATATATGGTTACAGCCTTCCCTTATGTTTGTAGAAAAGCCCTGGTAAGGGAAGTACAACTTCTAGTATAACTAGAGGGTCCTGATCCCATTCATAAACAGTGAATAGATGGAAGGCACATAACTATTCACTGCTTCTCTTTGGTCTTCTTCCTTATATTCTGAGACAATGCCACCTCTTTGCATTTCTTGGACATCCTGATTACATGGTGTGTGTGTGTGTGTGTGTGTGTGTGTGTGTGTGTGTGTGTGCATGTGTATGTGTGTGTGTGTATATATGTGTGTGGGGGGGGTTGCTGTGTCTTCCTGTGAGTCTGGGATCAGGGTCTGAGGATTTTATATTCTCACAGTTTCCAGCTGATGGCACTGCTGTTACCAAGCAAGCCCACTTTGATCAGCACACTTCCTGGACACTCTGCTAACCTTGGAGGAACACTGAATCCCCTGTGGTGTTCATAAAGCCATCCTGAAATTGGGAGTCCTCCCTGGAATTGCTGACTGGGTGTTGGGGTCCTCTGTGTAGCAATAGGCATATAAAAATTAGAATCTCAGTTCTGAAGATAGGATTAATGTTAACATAGGTTTCTGGTTGGTCTAGTTATGTGAAATGGACTCCTGGGAAATTCTTACTGAGTGAATCTATAGCTCTAGGCCCCAGAGGGACCTCATGTGGTCCAGGCTCCTTCTCTTTAGATCTCTTGACTCTTCTGGCCTGGGAACAGGACAGGAAGTTGAATAAGCACCAGGATTTCCAGGCACAAGAGTGCCACGCTATGGCATCCATTGGGCTGGGATAATCCATAACACAGCCTTATTCATGTGATCGGTGCTGTCTGTGTTTATGGGGAGCTCTTCTCCTTGGGCCACACCCTACCTCAGGTGAATTTTAAACCTGAGATGCTCAATATGGAGCACAATCAGGTGATGTCCAACCTTTAGAAATTATCCATGGAGATGTGTGATACCTTGAACAAATGCAAGGTGCTGATAGAAGAGACTGAATACTTCAGGTAAGTGCTTAATTTATCTTGGGAGAGATCGCTACTGCCATTCTTTGACCTGAACACATGTTAAGGCTCTGTTCTAGCCTGATTGCCGCTTAGCAAGCAGCCAGACTTGTGTCATTTGGACTTGTGCCTCCTGTACTCAGTTTTCCTAGTCGTGATAAAACAAAAACAAAAACAAACAAACAAACAAAACCCACAGAGGTTCTCTCATCATTGTCCAGCCAGCCTCAGGAGTGCTTGGATAGAAAAATGATTGCACCATGAAGGGGATGTCTGTCAGCCCAGGGATTCTGGGACCTTACAGGGGCTTCATAGAGCTGGTTTCCATAAGACCCTAAGATATGATGTATTCTGGTTGGGACATCTGTCCTCCTTCAGATAGTCTTTGCCTTCAAGTTGCAGATGCTTTCCCTATACCATCAAGAGATAAGCATGGGTAGGGACTGAACCCTGTTCCCAGATGCATAGGATCCCTTTTGGTAACAGGGTTTTCAGAAATAGTTTGAAAATTTCTGAAAGATAATGAGTCTCTGAATTATGCAATTTGATTATTCTCTGGATTTGGCATCCCTCTGAGTGATGCTGGCTTAGCTACTGAGAGTTCCATTCCTGGGCTGTCTAAGGACATATGAATTTGTAGCACTGGTGGTATTTTGATGTAGGGACATCAAACAGAGACTGTGTGGAACTCATCAATTTTTGTTGTTTGTTCAGTTACTAGCATGTTCAGATAAAGAAAAATGTGCACATGTCAAGACGAAAGAACAGATGGCTGAGGAAGGAGCAGATTGAACTGCAGTCCTGTGAGGGGGTGAAGAGGCCTTTTAAGGAGATCCATGAGAAGATCTGTGCCCTCCATCCTGAGCAGCACCTGTTAGGTTGATGCAGCAAGGGCAGGCTGCCCACCTGTCAAGCATAAATGGAGACACCCATGTGACCATCTATCCAATCATGTAGACTCCCACCCCATTCCATCCAGTTGTTCACTTCTGTGCTTATTCACAAGTTTCTCTGGAGAGTTACTCTTTTGTAAGATCTTGGATGTTTAGCAAGCCAAGTGTCCTGCTCTGTTAGAAGCTGCAGTCCATTGAGAGATATGGGACAATCACATATCGAACACCTACATGTCATTTTGTTAGGAGGACTGCTATGCAGATAGCTATTAAGGAATACTACAGATATTTCAAGGATGAGGTCAGGGATCTGAGGCTAATGTGATTTGTGGGGGTCATGCAACATCACAGGTAGGAAGCAGCTTTGAAGGAAGAGAACCCAGTGCTAATGCCTAGTGAGCCATTCTCAATGTCATCATCTTCCTTCTCCTCCTTCTCCTTCTCTTTCTCCTTCTCCTTCTCCTTCTCCTTCTCCTCATTCTCCTTCTCCTTGTCCTCCTCCTTGTCCTCTTCCTTATCCTACTTCTCCTTCTTCTCAGTAGCTTTGGCTCACCCTGTCCTGGAACTCACTCTCTAGATCAGGCTGGTCTAAAACTCACAGAGATCCACCTGTCTCTGTCTCCCACATACTGGGATTAAAGGCCTGTGCTCTTCCACCCAGCATGTTCTCTTCTTTTTGCCAAGCTCTTTGTTGTTGACAGAAAACTTAGTTGTTAGTTAGCCCTTTTGCTGTGAGTTTAGAGGACATTTCTCACAATCTGCAGCTGAATAGATGACCATAGATGTGGGAAGAATTTCACACACTGAGGATTAGTGTGACAGATTTAATGCTACAAAATAATATTTTCTCCAGTCACCTCAACATAGTCTGACTAAGCTGTGTGCTCGGGATGCATAGCAGTGTTGTGGATCTAAATTCAACTGTATATTCACCATGATGTCTTCTTCAGTATTTTCAGCTTCTGAATTCTGTTGTCTGTGTATGATTGACGCAGCCGTGTTTAATAGTGTACAATGGTGGGTATGTCTGCAGGCTACATATGAAAACTGGTATTGCCCTGTCTTGTTCACTCCTGTATTCCACTGAGTTCAAGTCTTTCACTGAACATGAAAGTTTCTGCCTTGGCTTTCTGGATGCGAACACTCTGTCTTCCCTCTCCTCTAAGGAAGACTTTCTGTCTTGTTTTGTCTCATCTAATTTTTACAAGTTTCAATTGGTCAGAAAGAAGGGAAGAACGAAGTAGCTTGTTGTCATTTATTTACTTTAATTGATTTGGTATTAATGTTGATTTAAATAAATAAAAAATCAAACAATAGAGCAATTTTACTAATGAAAAATAGTCTTCTTTCCTTTCACTACACAGATCTAACACCACAGGAAATGTTTGCTTGGTCTCTTTGGCCTCACAACACTGAATTACACAGTGCATGTCCTTGCTGACATTGTGTTGCTACTATGTTCTGTGCATGTCTGTGTCTTCGCACAGATTCCTGTCATAGCTGTGCAAAATACTGCATTCCAGAAAAGCATTGCAGGTGGCATCACTGGGCTCCTTCTGATAGACATTGGAGCTGAATTTATTTATATATATATATACATATATATATATATCTCTTCCTGGGGGTTGGCCATGGGTCACTGTCTTTCACTTGAGCTGTCAAGGTTTAGTGACAGCTTCTGGAGTGTAGTGAAGAGAACATGATGGGTTACTTGGAACCTGTGAGATCTGTGAGTGTCAGTATGAGTACAGTTCACAGATGGAAATGGAAATACAGCCAGGGTAGCTAACCCTGGCTGAGTATAAGAGCCTTGTAGACAGCTTAGAGGACCCACTACCTCTGCCTGCAGCAGAAAAGGTGATGCTAGGTATTTGTCCACTCTGTGGCCATTCTAGCTGCAAAAGTGTGTGTGGTGTGATGTGCATTTCTGTGCATTTGAGTGTGTTTGTATGTATGTGAACCCCTCTGTGTGTGTCTGTGTGTGAAAGCTGGCTATTTCTTGCACAGTAGTATGCATGTATATGTGACCATGTGTGAGGAAAGTGGATGAAGGTGGTGTGTATGCCCATGTTTCCTGTGTATATGGGGGTGTTTGTGGGTGATTATATGTGCAAGTGTTTGTGTATGTGGATTTGTAAAGTCCTGTGAATGTTTTTATCTGTACATTTGTATATGTACTTACTCAATAAACATCTTTAGTGATGAAGGAGGCCAACTTTATTGAGAACTTATTGTTGCCACATACTTGGCATCAAAAATTGTTCTATTCTGCTGTCCATCTTTCCGCATGTCAAACTAGCTTCCTAGAATAAAAAGACAGCAAAACTCAATCATTTTCAGGTATTTGTAGAAGGGAAATATTAATGTGCATGGAAATTTTTGGAACAAACAGAAGCAATCTGGAGAATGAAGTTTAGGAAGAGGGTACTGTTGCAAATTCAGGGTTTCATTCCTTAGGGGATTTGACTTGTATTGTGCTTCCAGCTGCACCTCTGTCCAGCAGGAGTCCCATAGTCATGCTGTGGTGTGAGAATGGGGTGTCTCAATGCACCCCACTTAGGCTCATGATGGTCTAAAGCATTCACATTGTGTTGGGTCTGCAGCACTAAGTATCTGCTTTTCTTCAAAATTGTTCACTCTGAGTTAAACTCAGCCTCATGGAAGGTGGGAGAAATGAGGACCCTCAGACATTACTGGGGATATAAAATGGCATAATGCAGTGAAAAGGCACACAAGTCTACTCAAAGTGGAAATGCAATCCCCACGTGATCCAGTGATTCCAGAACATGAAGTAGGATTCTGAGGAGAAGGTAAGGGACAGCAGGGCCATAACAGCATGACCCGGAGTATTCTTGGAGCAGAAAATATCCAGATGTTATCTTCGATGAGTGAAAAAGTACATTTTGATGATCCCTTCTATTGAATATTGTTCAGCATTAAATAATAGACAATTTCATTTGGTCTAATTTCGTCAGCAATTGGTTACTTAAACAAATCCCTGCCACAATCACCTTCCAGGGAGGAAGTATTTCTTGTGAATCCTCCTTGTGGAGACTTTCTCATTTCCTGAGCTCATTGATTTAGGTCCTAAGTGAGGCAGCCTGAAGTAAAGAGTGCTATTTTTTGGAGGAATTTGCTCAGCTTGGGAGGGGGTGGGAGGAGCTGGGAATCAGGGAACAAAAGCAGTGAGCTGGTGGATTATCATACTTGGGTCTTGTGCTGATGAACATTCCTAGCCTGCACATCCTGGGGAACTTCCTAAGCAGGGGAGCTAAAGGGCAAGATCCCAGAGGTCAATCTGTCTGTACATTGGGTTTATGGGGAAGGAACCTCAATGACTGAGCTGTCTGTCTCTCATGCCCACATTGTTCTCCTACATTCCATGGAAAGTTAATCTTCTCAATAGTATTCCTGGTGATTGCTCCTTATATTAGCATTAACTGGAACACTAAACAAGTTACTACATTATAAAGTGCTTGTATTTGTGCATTCATGTGTTTGTGTGCGTTCATGAGATTATGGGTGTTCAACTCTCTACTGAGAACACAATCTTTTCATGACTAGGAGGAAGACAAAATGGATGAAAGACTGAAGAATCCACTGAAGAAGAAAGAGCTGCTCTCCCAGCAAAGGGATTTGGCAGAAAAACTGCAGCATCATCACTTCAATACCTCTGAGATGATGTAAGAGCCCAAGCTGGGAGGAGCATTTAGAACCATGTAGGTCACCTGTACCTGGATTCAGTCCTTCTTAAGACTCTTGGAATCTGGAAGATTCTCAGCTATAGCCAGGGAAAGAACATCTCAGGGTATTGTGTTTGCCCAGTCATCAAGAACTTCATCAGGAAACACTATGTTCGATTCTTAGTGTTTCTGGGGATTTTGTCCCCCTTATTCCCTTCTGAGCTGTCTAGTATATTGTTAGTAACATGCTGGCTGTGTCACCGCACAAATTTCCCTATGTAGTCCTAGAACTAGCAGGGAGATAGTTAGTTATAGAGGACAGCGTATGCACGGCCACTTTATTTCCCTCCAGAAGATCGCATTAGAGAGAAGTCCCTACCTGTGCAGACTGCATGCAGGTCACTTCTACTAATTACACATTCTCTGCAGTGTGCATCCCTTTCCTATGAAAGGATTGTTCTGGCAATGAGATTTATTGGCTGAGGAGTTGACCCAATGAGGTTTTTATGCTATGGGGGAAAGCAGAGCCTAAACTGCCATGCTGTATAGGCTCCCCTAGAATTTATGAATTCAGTTTCCCACATTCACCTGGTGATTTCACATTCACAAGGCCATACATATCTGTCTTGACCTCTCACTCAAACATTGGAACTGTGTTATTTGTTTTTCCAAAATAGTCTATCTGGATAATTGGAGAAATATGCTATTCTTTTCTTGTCAGTAGTGTAGTTCTCAGTTCAACATCTAGCAGATTTTAAAAACTGAGAAAAAAAATTCAGGCCCAGGTGCACCCTGAGCCTTCTCCTTTGGAGCATGCAGAGAATGACTGCAGCTGAAAGACTGGTCATGATGCACCGTCCAGCTGAATACAGCAGCTTCAGATTCAGTAGGTCACATAGCATGTCCCAACTAGGCCTGCTTGGTAACTGCCTTCCTCCTATAGGTCAGAAAATCTCCAATCTGAGCTGGAATAGATCACAGCCTAGGAAGATAAAATCATCCAGACAGACTTGCTTCAGCGACCAAACTAAGTCTCACAGGTCAGTGAGCCACCTTTGCATTCTAACCCTGCAACCATAGCATTTGTGGGGGTGGGGTCTTTTGACTTTGGCTTCCTCTGTGTGAATAGCCCCTGGATTTGTCTAGCCTATGGCCCAACCTGTCTCATTCTGGGACTGATTACCTTTCCTTCTCACACAGCTCTTGAGAGAACTGAGGAGGCCAAAACAGCAACCAACAACTTGGACCCATGGCATTGGCACCCTAGGAACAAGGCCTCCACAGAAAAAGAGTCCCTGCAAATCCCCAAGGGGGCATGGCTATACTAGCATTTAAAAGGCATTTTGCAATTGGTGACTGACTTCCTATAATGTTTCCATGTGCTACAAATTATGTATGCATGAAGATGGTTAGTTTTTTAAACAATCTATTCAGCTTAATTTTGGGATGTTTCTGATGTTTCCTTTGCTTTGTTTTGTTTTGTTTTGTTTCTTTCATTATTTTTGTTATGTTTTGAGGCTTTGATTTCATTTGCTTTTTTCTTTTGTTCCTGTTGTTTTGCTATTTTCCTAAGGATATTAACTGATTAACTGTTTATGTTTGCTCCCTGAAAGTCTCTATTCAGTACAATGACTGTATTTTTGTTAATAAAATAGTGACTGCCCATTCTTAACTCTTAAGACCAATTTTTTGGTCAGTATTGCTATATGTCCTGACTTTGTTTACCCTTGGCCCAGCCAGGCTGATCTGGGTCCAAATTACTTTCCTTCTCTGATAGCAGCTCTTGAGGAAAAACTGAGGAGGACAAAGAAGCCACAGCAACCTTGATCACATAGTGTTCTCCACTCTAGAATAAAGGCCTCCTCAGAAGAAGACGCCCCCTTAAAGCTGTGAACTCATCAGTGAGGCAAATAACAACTCACTTCCTGATGACCAGCCACAATCAGATCCATGGGTCTGTTGAGTCCTTACTCTGATATCATAAAGAAAACATCAAAAAATGAGCTTGAGATAAAGAAAATCTGAAACAAGAATTACTGAGAACGCCAAAATTCACCAGCATGAGCCCACTGTGAGGAGTACAAGAACATAAAGGATAGGGCTATTGGTGACTAAGAGTTTTTCTCTCAGTTCAATGTCGATGGCTTTGGCAAGCCAACTGAGGATTCAGCTGTCCACATTTGCTGAACCCATTTTCTCCATCTAGTGGTGAGAATTCTGTCATGGAAGAAGATTGTGTTGATATTAAGTTGTTCCAGTCAAACAGATTTTTCACCTTAAGAGCAATATCTTTGGTCATGTAAGGTGTTTCACTACTATAACATCAGATGCTCCTATAACCCCAGAACTCAGGTTTCCAGCCTAGGCTACATAGTTTGTTTTCAGCCAACCAGAGCTACACAGGAGGGTTGTCTGTGAATATTGATGGTGTTTGTTACTCCGTGTATATCCATTTTCATTATGGAAAATGTATTTATACTGTATCCTTATTGTCATACATTTAGCTATCCTTAAAATATACTATTCTGTATATACATTTCATAAAATGATCACTTGGTACAAATTAATGAGAAACACAACACTATTTCTCTTATGTCTTTAAGGAAATGCAAACATAAACTAAGGCAATACGGAAAAAGTTCATGTCCTGCTTGCCACCGGGGCCATGATATTGATGTCCATTCTGGTCTTCTGTCAAGTGCCATGTCTTACTCCTTGGCCACGACAGAGCTGCAGGTGTCTATACTGATATCTGTGACTCCTGTGATCACTAAGAGCTTGCACCTGCCTTCAGTCTAGGCTACCACCTGTGACTGTGTTACTGTCAAAAGATATGTTGAGAGATTTTCTCCATCTAATATCAATACCATTGGACTGTATTCTTTCCAAAAGTAATGAAATAACTACTCTGAGAACAAGTATCTATTTCGACTTGTTTAGCCAATGGCTTGGGCTTCTTACTGTCTGGCTCTCTCTTAATTATTAATTAATAACTATTAATCTGTGTGTCTCTACCTGGCCTTATAATACTGAGAAAGCCCTGGCATCCCACCATTTCATAGCTACATGGCATCTTTCCTTTGTCTCTCTTTTCAGAATTTCTGCTTACCTAAATGTTGCCTATCCATTTTCAAAATAGCTATATTCATTAACCAAGAAAAGTAATACATATTTCCAACATACAGAAGGACCTACCACACCAGGGATATGCTCCTATAGGGGCAAGTATATCTTATACTGCTGTGCTGCCACTCAGGACGATAGTGACATCTGAGTCAGAAGTGTTGCTGAGGACTATGTCAGGGTCCAAGGCCCTACTGAAGCCAGGGTCTGCACTGATGGCCTAATCTCTTGCTGTCATCAAAGACTTAGCAGATGCCTGTAATCTGAGCTACCACCTGGGCACACATGCAGACTAGTGCTGCATCTATGCTGATCTGAGTGACATACATTGACAACCAAGACCATGTTGACATCCATGCCCAGGATTTAGCCTAGGACCATGTCTGTATCCATGTTGTAAACACAGCTGGCATCTGTGTATGTCCATGGTCTGTGTTGCCAACCAAGAGACACACAGAAATAGAGATCTGGGCCACCACCTAGGACCATGTTTGTCTTAAAAGGATGTGCTTCTGCAGGGGTCATACAGATCTGAGATCCCCTGGACCGGAACTGACTTCAGATAGTGACAGTGAGTAGGAGAGTTAATGTGTGGATAGGAAGTAATTCTGTGGGTCCCCAACTGGTGCTGTCAAAGCACGGGAAAAGAATCTACCCTTTATGAATAAAGGGTATATATACACACAGGACATCAATACAGATAGAAAGCTTATTGAATTCTATGGATGATGTGATCAGCAGGAGCGATGGTTCAGAGAGTAATAATACTTACTGCCATGCCTAAAGGCCTGAGTTCTTTCCCTGCTACTTTCGTGATTGATGGAGAGACAAACATTCAACAAATTGTCCTCTGAATTCATCTGGGTGGAGGTGCCCAGTCATGGATCGCAAAGCCTAAGACATCTGTCTGTCCATTGCTCACTCAACCTCGAATATCTATCTGATGCACTCATTGAATTATATTGCAGTGTGTTCCATTTAAGAGATTTGCAACCTTTGCTGTTTTACTTTTGTCACTGAGATGTTATAGGAATCAAGAAGATCAACACCAAGGCATTATCTGAAGAACAGGTTAAGAGAAGTGGGCCACTGGGATTTGTCACATAGCTGAGACCAAACTGCTCAAGAAGGCCTGCTCAACATTCCTGGTGCATTATTCCGACACTCTAGAGTAAGGAAAGTTATAAAATGAATGTCAACATGTATACAATGGGGACTTGTTAGTATGACCTCTAGGCTGTGGTCCAGCTAATAATGACTGGCTATGAATGGAAAGTTCAAGAATCAAGTAATTGTTCAGTCCAGAGGGGTGGATGTCTCAGCTGATCCTTAGTGTACACTAGAATCCCAAAGAAGGAGGCTTAAATGCCAGTGAAGGATTTCACCCACAAAGTTCCTGATTAGAAGTGGCTCATCTTCAGATTAAATAGAAATTGCCCAGTGGTGAGTCCTCTACTTTGAGTATTAGTTAGATTAGAAGTAGTCACCTTAACAACAAAGAATATCCATCAGAGTAGCATACCCCTCTTTACTAATTTACTCAAGCAAATGGCTCCCTCAGAGAGCTAAAGGAGGAAGTACCAATAAACAAAAGGTACGTGTGACTCAGCTACAGATCTTATGGTCATTATGATATTTAGTAGTCTCTTTATGTCTATGGATGGCTCTAATAGAATGAATACCAGTCTCTAGTTACTTGGGTAGGAGGGAATCAAATAGAGACCCAGATACAATCAAAACAAAACATAGACAAACAAAAAACCTGGCCTTTCTATGTTATTTGAGATTTTAACTTCCAGTAACTATGATGTGTCTTGTAGCAATGGTGTTGGAAAGTAGCTCAAGAGGGCGAAATAGATACTCTTAATAGAACTAGGAAGAAAATCTTAACACAGCAAGCACACTGGACCTGTCAGAAAGGGTGGGGTTTATATGGTCACATGAAATTGGACTTGAACTATTCCTGACCATTTCCTCCTCATTACATTCATCCTAAAAAGGAAACACACACACACACACACACACACACACACACACACACACACACTCACTCACACACACACTCTCACACACACACACTCACACACACACACACACACACACACACACACACACACACACACAAAACACAAAAAGCTAAAAACTCCCTTGTAAAACAGGAGAGGCCAGGGAAGACTGCTCAGGTTCTCCATCATAACCAACAGGTAGAAGCATCCCATTGCTTTAGATCTAAAATAGTTATTAGTATATGAAGTTTCTCTGAGTATCAGAGAAGCAGGATTTGTAGTTGGCAACACCTGGAAACCAATCATACTCCAGAGCCAAGTCACTCTCCACAGCTCACCACTGACACTCCCATGATGAGCACAGGCACATCAGTGTGTGTCCCCAAGAATACTAGTACTGCACAATGTGCCTGTTGATCTTTAGAAAGTCGCAGCATCTACAGCTCTAAAAATGGGATAGAGCCTTCCCCCAAATCATGGTAGACCGGAGTCCTGCTTTTCTTTAGAAAATAAGCTCTTGTATGCAGTTGATGACTCAGGCTTGTATTTGGGACCTAGTCTGTAGTAAAGGTGGGCTTCTCATAGTAACTCCTCCACAAAAAACACTGCAGGGAAGGTCAAAGTTGCTGACCGACAGCAGCCACTTCATATCCATCCTACAGACTCAAAAAAGGGCCTGAAGTAGTCAATTTTACCAACTTTTCCTTTGAGGCTTGGGCTTGTTGCCACTCACTATTTTAAATTGTTTTATTTTCCAAAATACATCCTTTTAAATTCTTATTCCTACAACTGAATTGTTGCTAGGGATATCATGATATCAAGTTCTATTCATGAAGAGTCAGTTTTATATATGGTAAGTTGAGTTTCATGTTTCCTCCTTTAAACCCTCAATCTAGCTTTCTGGTATGGGTCTTTGGCATTTTCTGGATTCCTAAGTTATGGATAAGGACTCAGCCATTTGTGGGCAGCGCCCTCCATACCCAAGTGATCCTGGGCCATTGAGTAAATGTAGCTGAGCATCATGGTGGTTTCATTCCCCTGCCTTGGGTTCTTGACTTAGCTTCTCTTCATTAGGGACTGTAACATGTGAGGTGAATAAACCCTTCACTTCCCTAAATTCACTTTTTTTGGCCTTTATCACAATAGAAACTGAACTAGAACACTTGCCATGTTCTCCGGATATGCTCTGATGGTCCATCTTTCTGCTGCCAGCCTGTAGCCTAGTTTTTCATCACTACAAATTTCTGAACA
The DNA here is from genome assembly GCF_943737965.1 of Phodopus roborovskii. NCBI lineage: Eukaryota > Metazoa > Chordata > Mammalia > Rodentia > Cricetidae > Phodopus > Phodopus roborovskii. The sequence goes on along the minus strand of NW_026126759.1, from coordinate 211,914 downwards.
CTATAGTCTGTTACAATATCTACTCTGCCAACAACAGCCAACCGTTCCCTTAGCTCTATTACAATATTTTTATAATCTGATGTGACATGACTCTCCCCAATATAGCATGCTTCCCTACTTTCCTCTCTTTAAAATTTTCTTGGATGTTCCTGCTTTTTTCAACTTTAGCTTTATCCTTTGCTTCATAATAGAAAAATTTTAGTCAAATTATTGATCTCCAGAAATTGGGTGATTCATTGTACTGAGATTTTCTAATTCAAGATTTACAAAAATGAATTAGAAAATTATATGTAATGAGTGAATAAAAGTGTGTGTACACGTGTGTGTGTCTGTGTGTCTGTGTGTGTGCTTGTGAGAGAGACAGAAAGAGAGAGAAAGAGAGAAAGGAGAGAAAGGGATGTGGGCACATAAATTATAATGCTTAGAAGAGATTTCAATGACCAATAACTTTGTACTGTGGTGTAAAAACTAGGCTACATGCTGGAAGGAGAAGGATGGACCATCAGAGCATGTCCTGAGGTTATAGCAAGTGTTCTAGTTCAGTTATTGTAGTGCTGGCCAATTTTATGTCAGTATGACATAAGATAGACATATCAGATATGGTGGAGCCACATTTGAAAAATAAATCATATGGTCAGGTTGTATTCAAGGATGTCTGACATTTTCCTAAGTACTGGTAGATAGAGGAGTACCCTGCTCACTGTGGGTGTGGCCAAGCCTTGACTTGGCATTATAGGTTCTATAACAAATCAGGTTGAAAAAGCTGTGGAGAGTGAGCCAGTAAGTGGCACCCTCCTTAGGCTCTACATCAGCTCTTGCTTTCAGGTTCCTGCCCTGTTAGAATTCCAGTCATGACTTCTGTCAGTGATGAACGACAATGATATAGAAATATAGGCTGAATCAACCCTTTCCTCCTTAATTTGTTTTATTCACGGTGTTTCAATGCAGCAACAGAACCCTATCTAGGACACCTAAGTATGTCAGAGGACATCCCTCAGGAGTTGATTCTACCTTTCTTCCATGCCGAGGCGGTCTCTCTTGTTTCTGGGATACACTGTGCAGTCCAGTCCAGCTGGTCTTCCAGCTTCCAGGCATTGTTCAGTCTCTACCTCACATTTTTCCCCCAGAAGTGAAGAAAGCAAAAATGTATGTCACCACTCTGGACTTTTAGGTGATTTCTGGAGTTGAATTCATCAGACTTGTACAGTCAAATTCTTTGTCTACTGAGCCTTATATCCCCAGATCTTACTGTATTTTAAAGGCAAATATCTAAAACACTAAATCAAATGCAGGATGTTCCATGTTAAAAGGATGTCTCACTAGCAACAGGCCGTTTGAACAGAGAACTTCCTGGTCCCTCAGAAGACTGTCAGGTACCCCATTCAATGGCAATGTACTTTCTCTATCAGGAGCAACAGCTACACTGAGACTTACAGTAACCTCTTATCTGTCTTATTGCCTAGTTACTTTCTTATCTTGAAGGTCATTGTTTTTGATGTCACGATGCTCATAACCCTTTTGTCTCCATTTTCCTCCCTCAACTCTTTTATCTGTGGTGTGGGAAAACTCTAACCATGTGGTATGTAGCTTATGGTTTCAGGTTTTTTATGCATGGTCATGTTGAAGTCTAACATACTCATTGTATGTCTTGAGCACTGGAGATGAATATGGGATAACAAGCACATTGCTGGTATAACTCAAGTCCATACCTGATGGGAGATGTCATTCTGTATTTATGTTTCTCTTATCTGTTAATGAATAAAGCACTGTTGGCAAATAGGAAGGCAAGATAGGTAGGACTAAGATACAAGGAGGATTTGGGAAATGTAGAATACCAGAGTTCAAAATGTAGGACCAAGATGAGTAAGAGTTCCAGACACTCTCTCCGGTGAGATAAGGCCATGTAGAAACACTAACATTAATAGAAAAAGTTTAATTTTTAAGACAGAGCAAGCCAATACGAAATGTTTGTAACTGGCTAACACCTTTGTATCAATACAGTGTCTCTGTGTGTTATTTGGGACTGATGCAGGTCTGAGAGCAGGCTGGAAGGAAAACTACTCGTAACACATACCCCCAACAAGGATACAGGCCATGTGCTTTGTTGCCTTATTAGAAGTCTCTGTTATTGCAGAGTGTAAACCAATTCAAAATTCAAAATTCACGAGCCTAAGAATAAAATCATTTAAATATTTGATCTTTACTCTGATATTTTTACCTTTGAAATTTTAAAGTCTTACAATTACATTTGAGATTTTTATACATAAAGAAGATAAAATATGTTATGTGTTCATATTGATAATTGGGGTTCAAAGCCAGGGCTTTGAAATTTTAATTTGTGGCTCTTAGTGATGAAAATGTAACTGAATTACAATATTAATATTTTCAGTTCGTAGACATAACATATGCATATATTAACAGAGACAAGGCAAAATATGATCAATCTGCATAGTATATCTAATGATATTAATATTGCAATGTAAAATGATGTATGTGGAAATACATACATACTTTGATTCATCCTTGATTAAAATCAGAGTCAGTATCAGGGAGGAGGACACAATGTTTCAAATAGGACTTACAGGGGAAGCTTAGGAAATACTTGATCCAAGAGATTTGTGAACTGAGAGGGTGGTATTACCATTCTGCCATTATCTAGGAGGATAAGGAGGATCTTAAGTAAATATTTACAGTGATATTTGTCACTTAATGATAGTTGAATCCATTATTCAGCATCTTGTCATACTTTTGCATCTAAGCCATCCGAGACTGTATACTAAGGTGAGCAGAGTGCTTCCTCTAATATGTGAAATTGTTATTAACAGTTTCAGGATTCCTCAAGAGTGGACACTTGATGATAGTCTTTGGAATGAGTCTTATAGGGGAGTGGGTTTGTTCATAGAAAACTGTAAACTATTGTCTGCCACGTGAGGTTGTTCTTGGCATGGATATAGTTTTCCAAGGTAACTGACTCACTTAACTCACTGAACTGGCATTTTCAAATACACTGAAAAGATGACTTTAATATGTACCCATAACAAATACTTAACTCTACCTTGTTTTTCCTTTTAACTATACAATGTAGCAAAATATACATTAGCTTTTTATAGCAAATGCTACCACTGTTTGTAAACTTTAATTTTGCTATATATGTTTGTATATAAGCTCTTAAGATGTAAAATGATAGAGTGGCTCACTATAGTAAATTGTGTTTACTATAGTAAATATTTTATGCTATTTTAATACTGTTATCCAATTTCCAAAGCATTATTTAGGCAGTGGTTTTAAATTTGTGGGTCCTGACCACAGGGGCTGGGATGGAATGACACTATCACAGGTATTGTATACCAGATATCCTGCCTACCAAATATTTATAGTATGATTCATAGCAGCATCAAAATTACACTTATGAAGTAGTAAAGAAATATTTTTATGGTTTTGGGTCATCATGACCTGAAACTGTTCTGAGTGGTTTTAGGAAGGCTGAGAACAAATGGAGAAAAGAGTTTTTTCCTGATGCATAATTCCAGTAAGTTCAATCTGTGGTTGTTCAAAAGCATTCTTTTGGACTGGATGAAACAGTAGGAAAGTATGGTGAGTGGGAGCTCTTTGACTGATGACAGGAAGCAGAAACATAGAGACAAGAAGTGGCCAGACTGGGCAAACTTAATGTCCACCCGATGTCACAAATGCTGGGATATTTTCAAAAGAAACAGAACCCTTACTTTCTCCCTACAACCTCTTCTTACTAATTGAGTGGTATATATAAAAGTATGAAGTGGAAACAAGAGCAAAGAACACTGATTTTAGGATGTTTAGATGAGCTTCCTTAACAAACAATTTCCAGGCAATTTAATCATGCAGCTCTTTCAATAAAATGGGATGTCTAGTGCATACCTAAAGATTCTCACTGACAGTATAGAGCAAAGTAGATGTGTAATAGCTACACATCTGGCATGGATGGAGCACACTACAGGTGTGTGATACATATCCCTAATGATCTTCAAGCTTCATTAATTTTCAGTGTTATCACCAATCTTCTTATTCTGGGAGTTAAATTGTAAAGGCATGTTTTAACAATTTTAGATTATGTCCTGACAAAGACTGCAACTCAAATCTAGTTCCTTAAGGAAATAAATTGTTCCATATTGTCTAGAGGTTCTTATGTATTACAAATATTTAAATCCAAGACTTTACTCAACACATACAGGGCTGAAGTTTCATTCTTATTTTCAGAAAAGTCCTTGATAGCTAAAAAAAATGAAAACACAGGTTTGGACATACTTTTACTCCCATCACTTTTGAATTTATAGGCCCTGCATACAACCATACATAATATCCTGAAATAGTATATCCAAGAAGTATGAAAAATACAGAAGAAAACACATTCCATACTTGCTTTCAATACCTCCTTTGTAATAGTCTGAAAAATGTCAGAAAATCTCTCAGGACATAAAAGACTAGGGTAAACTTTTCTCAGCTTAAATAGTCCTGTAAGACATATACAAAAGGCCAGCAGCAACTGAGTAAGATTTGATAATTTATGAAGCAGATTAGTAAAAACAGGAAGAGTAAACACAAACTTTATTGGTGAAGCCGAGTGAAGAACTCAAAACTGCAAAGTGTTACTGCTCATTCAGCAGTGCAGAAGTGAGCACAGGAGTGAGCTCTGAGACAGGTGCTCACCTGTTGTCTGTGCAGCCTGGAAATACCTTACAGATGAAAGACAATGGAACCCAGATCCTTGGCAATGTATCTTATGGAAGAACTGGTTAAACCTGGAATAAAGTTAGGGTTCCAAACCAGGTAGGGTCTTCATGCTATTTGTTGTTTCTAATATGCATGGGCATGTAAGGGAACACCTCTGACAATTCTCAACTCTGCCTACTCAGGATACCAGAAGGAGCCGAAACGGATTCTAATGGATTCCCAGGCCACATCCCAGCCCAAAAAAAAATATGAATTGGAAAAGGCAGGACAAAGGTATCACCCATTCTTCAAAGTTCTCTTGCTAATATGGTTCCCATTTGTAACTGTCAATGAGGTTTCCTGGAAAGAAGCTGTGTGTGCACACAGATTGATTAGGAAACAGTGATGGGGGAGAAGCTGGAATGTTACAGGTCAAGAGATTAATTCGCATATTTTGGCGAGATTTAGTCCTTTGAATAGCCAGTCCTTGTCTACTTCTATAATGGAACTAATATCCTGTAGCTAACAAATCAAACATTTTTTTTTAATTCTATGAGGGTAGCAGACTACTACCTTCCACCAAAACCAAAACTAAAAATGTCATCAGATGTGTTGGAGGCTTATATCAGAGCACCACTCATCTCTTAGAAAAGAAAACATTTACTTGGGTAGCGACTTACAGTTCTGAGGCAAAGACCATTTTCATCATAGTGGGGAACATGGTGCTGTACAGCAGACATGGTGCTGGCTACATCTTGATCACGGTGTCTCTTCACAGCAATACAAACCATAAGACATACAGAGATACACAGCCAGACATTGCACAGAGATAAGAGATCTTAGGACACTCAGTTCTAAATGGGATGTCTCCATCAAATCCCTCCCCTAAGGATTCAGGAAACTCTGAAGAATAGGAGCAGGAAAGACTGTATAAGTTAGAGGGGATGGAGGACACCATGGAATCAAGGCCTTCTAGATACAACAGGACTTACACACAATTTAACTCAACGACTGAGGCAGCATGCACAGGGCCTGCACAAGTCTGCAGCAGATGAGGTCCTAGCGCTAAATGGAGTCGTGGACATATGCCCCCATCCCAGAAGTAGTCTCCAATTTATAACCACTTGCAAATGATAATTTTGTTTCCTGGAAGGGAGTATCACTGTGGAAACACACTAATCTTATGTGTAGGCTACATGCCCAGCAGTACATTCACCAAAGAAAATGAATTCAAGGGCAACTTTGGGGTTCCTTTTCTCATCTCATGTTTTTCCCATTTTAAAAATTGTTGCATTATTTATTTTCAATCGGTTTCATGTGTGTTTTTTCTTTTTACTTTTTTTACCCTACAGGTCCTTTATGTACACATTATGTTTTCTAGGTTAGTGTTTTTATGAGGATCCCTGAATGTGCAAACCAGTGGATTCCTCCATCTATTTCTTCTGCCTTTTCTGTGGATCTGTTCCTTCTATTTGTTTGTTTTGCTCTACTGCAGTGTGTTAGTTTTTCTTTTCTTTTATTTTACCATTATCCTACTTGCTTTCTAGTGACACAGAAAGGTGGTGAACCCAGATGGGAGGATGACCAATGAGGAGCAGTGGAATGGACACTTAATTAGAATAAATCATGTGAGGAAAAATGTCTATTTTCAATAGAAGGGAAAAAATCAAACAAACAGAACATAAAACCAATGCAGCAACTAAAATGTGTATGGACAGCACTCTGAGATTCATAAAGCAGGAAAACAGCTAGTTTCAAGAGTCAAAAAAGCTAGGCATTAGTATCAGCCAAACTCTAACTGCCCAGATGAGAAGAATTATCAGGTACCTACTAGTGCCACCAATCCAGGAGGAAAACTACAGATTCCAGACACTGGAAGGATAATAAAGGTTTATTATAAATATTTTGTGTAAAATTCACACATTCTAATGAAATAATCAAAATGTGTGCAAGATGACATAAATAACTCAGATATTCATAGTTAAAAATTTCCTTTAGCCTAGTGAAGGTGGTGGATGCCTTGAATTCCAGCACTTAGTAACCAAAGACTGGTGGATCTCTATCCGATTGAGGCCAGCCTGCTCTACTTAGTGAAATCCCGGACAGCCAGGGCTACAGGACACAATGCAGCCCTTTCTGGAAAAACCAAAACAGCAGGAATAAAAAACATGCCTAAGAAAGTAAGCCCAGCAGGAAAACTCTAAATAAGAGGCTGGAAAGATTGCTCTCCTGGTTAGGGATGCCTGTTGCTCTTCCAGAGGAAACCTATGTAAGGCAGCTCACGAACCTGTAACTCCAGTTCCAGGGAATCTGATGCTCTCTTCTGGTCTTTGGGAGTTCCTGCACACACATACATACATTTAAAGTCATTAAATCTTAATGCCATGTACATAGATGTTCCCCAGTACAGCAAAAATTAAAGACTAATAGTACATAGTTTCGCAAGAATGTAAGGAAAGTAAACACAGACATACTGCTGATATCATGTGAAAGGAAAATCAACATTTATCATTAGGCTAGCAGTTCCTGTAACATCAACAACATACTTATATTCCACACAGCAAAGGACTAAGTTATAAATCCACACAAGATCTTTGTATTAAAATTTTATGTCCCGTGTGTGTGTGTGTGTGTGTGTGTGTGTGTGTGTGTGTGTTTGTGTTTATATGTGTGCGAGCATGTGTGTATGCACATTCAAGCCAGAGTATACTTGGAGGTCAGAGAACAATTTGAGGCAGATGTTCCCTCACACCACAAAATAGATGCATGTTATCAAATTCAAGTTATCAGGCTTGGTAACAAGCACCTTTATCTACTGAGTATCTTGCTAGCCCCAAACATATTCCAACCGACACAAAGACTTCTGAACAGCACTTTAACTCATGATAGGCTCTGAGTGACAGAAATAACCATTCATATATCCATACAATGCAATTCTTCTAAGGAATGGTTCATTGATTAAAGCAACATGGTCCAATCTCAATAGTATGAAGCTAACAGGCAGAGGGCAAAGTATAGATCCAGGATCCTGCCTATTATAAGTTATAATCTGTATGCTAATTTAGAAAAGGCCAAGCTTCTGTGCCAGAATTCATGTTAGTGCTTGACAGGAAGGGGAAACAAGAGAGAGGACATTTGAGCTAAATCATTGTAGTCCCAGTATGGAATAGTGATTATCTAATTTAATATTTATGAAAACCCACCTAAATGCAAAGGCAAACTGTGTGTGTATATATATGTGTGTGTGTGTGTGTGTGTGTGTGTGTGTGTTTATGTGTTTTTGAGCAAAGAAACAAACCTTGGGCTGTGTAATCCATAGGAAATTGACCTACTATTTAACTATTTCTACAAGACTCGGAATATTTTACATATAAATTTGATCATCAATGAAGGTACTAAGTATACGATGATTTTTATAACATATTAATTTTCCAATCTCATTAAAATTCGACTGAAATTCTTCTATTATATAAGTTTCTAATTTAAATTAGAAAGAAGCTTGTTTTATACACCAATCCCAGTTCCTGCACCTGCCTGTCCTCCACTATTCCCCCCAACAACACCTATCCATTCCATTTTTCCTCTGCAGATTGGCTGAAGCCTACCATGGGGAGTCTTCAATGTCTGTCATATCATTTCGAGCAAGGACAAGACCCCCCCCCCCATATGTCTAGGCTGAGGGAGTTTCCCTCTATGTGGAATAGGTTTGCAAAATCCATTCATATACTATGGATAAATACTGACACACTACCACAGGCCACATTGACTGCCCAGTTTTCCCAACTAACACCACATTCACGGAAATGAGCAAACTGTTCACATTCCATATGTGCTTAAATTTACAATTACTCACAAGTAATTTATTTCTCCAGTTTCCAAAAAATGGAAAGAAAAGATGATTTTTTGTAGCAAAGTTCTCATCCAACTTGGTATGGGGTTAAATAAAATTCTTTTAATCAGCACAGTGGTTTAGTGTTTCCCACTAGAGCTCACAAATATAATGAATATATAAGGTATTGTATAGCCCACTAAATAAAATTATGGCCTCTGACTTTTGACGTTCTAATTCTTCAACTGTATGATAATTTGTTTGTATTATTTAGAATTGCAATTGATCACGGAATCAAGTTGCAGACAGTGAGGAGTGATGAGCAATAGTGACCTAATGCTTGACTAGAGTTATGATTAAGAGATGGAACCTATATCTAATAGTGCTGAGGGTCAAGAACACAGGACTAGGTAAGTCAGAGATTAGGGGAAACTCTACTATTATTATTCTGCTAAAGGAACATAGCAACAAATTAACTAGTGGCAGACTGCTATACCCATAGTTCAGTGTCTCATTCAGCCCTCAGCAGAGAAGCTTCTTGCAGAAGACAAGAATTAACACAGAGACCCAAACAGTATAATCTGCAGAAGACTGAGAGATGCTGGAGCAGTTAGCCTTAAGTACAATAATTTCATCTAACCGATTCCTAAGGTTTAGGAGTATAACAGGAAGAAGAGGTAGGAAGACTGTAAGAGCCAGAGGTGGTGGGTGACTCAAAACAACCAGAGTTTTCTCAATACATGTGGACTCATGGAGACTGTGGGCACATGCACAATATCTGCCCACATTCAGTTCGGTCCACTCCCAGCAATGAGAAGGGCAAGTAGAAACAGAAGCTATTTGCAACTGACAGCAGCTGGCAAAGGGAAAATTATTTTCTTCAAATAAGTGTCGCTGCATATAAAAACCAGGGCACAAATGATATCCAGGAGTGCTTTCCAACTCAAAATGAGCTCCAGGTATTCTCTGCCATTGTTGCTGGTAGTTTGTTTACTTTTGAAGTGAGGGGGGTTTTGGTTATTTTTCTTATTTTCTTTTGAGAGAAAAAAGACAAAGAAAAAAAGAACAAAGAAAAGTTGGGTGGGTAGAGAGGTAGAAAGTATCTGGGAGGAGTGTGGGGAGGGAAAACATAATCAAAATTATATTGCATACATGAAAAATATCTTTCAAAAAAGAAAGAAAAACCCAGTTATCTGGAATCACTTACTCATCCACTATTCCAAAAACAATCCAGGATGCACACTGGCTTATTTTCTGTATGTGTATGTGAGAACATGTATGCAACTGAGCATGTAAAAAAGTAAAAATTTGCATTTGACATCTATATTCAAATTATTATCCCACAAAACCTAGTAATTTAGACTGTACACTTCCATGTTTTAGACTGTTCACAGAGATATGCAATCATCATCTAATTTCAGAGGAATGTCATATTAACAAAAAGAATCCAACATCTGTACTTTTCTATTGGTCCTAGCTGACATCTGCCTAATGTAAAAAGGTTTAATGAATGTGCCATGTACTCAATCTACTGTGACGCTTCTTTCACTTAGGAAAATATTTCCAGATCCATCCATGTTGTACCATCATTGTTTTATTAATGTTTAAAAATGTTCCATTTTATGGATATACCTCCAATTTATTTTGTATTCATCAAGTCATGAACATTTGGGTTGTCTTGATTTTCCAACTGCTATGAGTAAAGAATAATCTCTCAACCAAAGAATGGATAAAGAAAATGTGGTACATTTACACAATGGAATATTACTCAGAGGTTAAAAAAAAAAAAAAAAAAAAAGGACACATCTTGAAATTGCAGGCCAATAAATGGATGAAGGAAAAACCATCCTGAATGAGGTAACCCAGACCAGAAACGTAAACATTCTCTGTATTTCTTCATAAGTGGCTATTAGGTAAAAAGAAGAGAATAATCAGGCTATACTCCACAACCCTAGAGAAGCTACATAAAAAGAGGGACCCTAAGAGGGACACACATGCAAGGCCCCAGGAAGGAAAACAGTTAAGATCTCCTGGTTAAACTAGGATGGGAAAAGAAGGGAGGGGATAAGGGATAAGAATACGAGGGATCAAGAAGACCAAGTTGGAAGAGGTACAAATGGGGAGAGCAATGAAAGAGGTATCTTGATTGAGGAAACCTGGTGCTAGAGAAATTGTTAGGAACCCACAATGACAACTCCAGCAATGATTCCTACCAATAATGGAGAGGGTGTCCGAAAGGCCTTCCTCTTTCATCAGATTAGTGACTACTCTGTTTGCCATCATAGAACCTACATCCAGTAACTCATGGAAGCAGATGTAGTGACCCAAAGCCAAGCAATGGGCTGAACTTCTGGAGTTTAGTTGAAGAGATGGAGGAGGGATCATATGAAAAACGGGGGGTCAAGGTCATGATGGGAAAACCACAGAGACAGCTGACCTGAACTACTAGGAGCTTACCACCTGTGCACTGACCACTCAGGATTCTGCATGGGAGTGAACTAGACATTCTAAGTGTGTTTGACAGTTATGTGACTGGATGTGTTGGCCTTGGGGCTGTCAGTGGCACCAGGACCTATCCCAGGGTTAGGACCTTGCATTTTGAACACATTCCCTATGATGTGATACCTTGATCAACACTGATAAAGGGGGAGATTAAGTTAGGAAGGGGTGGAGTCAGGAGGCAGAAGAAGGGAGCCAGGGGGAGCTGAGGATTTAAAATGAAAAAAAATAAATAATTAATTAAAAATTTAAATTAAAAAAATTTCCCACAGATAACCTACGTTATGGCTTAAAGAGTAAACACCTCACACCTTTCCCCCTTCTTTCACTTACCATCCATATCATACAAATATCCCAAGAGACCACTCTGAAGAGATTAAAGGAAAGAAATACCCTGTTGCCCAAAACAGAATTCAATCACAGTATGCCAGTACGGGATCTGCCAGTCCAACTGCCCAGCAAAACAGAAACTATATTTGAGGACATATGCATTAAATACACTTCTTTCTACTAATAGTTTCCTTCTCTTTCCTCCATTGTATTAAGCTAGGTAGAAGACACAATACAAGGACAATCACTTCCCTATGGATGTTTGTCCAAGTCAGTTAAAACTATATATATTTTGAGGCTGTTAGAGTGTACTGTTAACTTTAAGAGAAGCAAGCATAAAAGTCACAGCTTGCCCAGGTACCTTGGTCAGGGATATTTATACCCAAAATCTTTAGGTTTGGTCAGGTAAGCAGGTCTAAAGCACATCTACTCCATTTCTTATTTTAAACATTGCAAACTAATTTAGTACAACTGACTTGAGTCACTGCTTTCTTCTCTGCTTAGTGGAATTTGGAAAGGCAAGGGAGTGGTGTGCTTCAGTCTCTGAACTGTGTATTCTCCTAACACCCAGTCCAGGTGCATCTTGAGCAAACCCGAGAAATGTCATAAAGACTTACATATTGTTTCCAAGGCCAGGGGAAAAAGGAAAGGAAAGCTGACTCTAACTTAAACACTGTGGTGGTTTGAATAAGGATGGCTCTCATAGGCAGTGGCACTAGTTGAAAAGTTAGGAGGTGTGGTTGTATTGGGGTATGTGTGGTCTTGCTGGAAGAACAATTTCACTGGGTGTGGACAGTGAGTTTTCAGAAACCAGAGCCAGACCCAGATTCTCTTTTTCTGTTTCCTAGGAAACCATATAAAGAACTTTCAGCTAGTTTCCTCCAACAAGTCTACCTGCATGCTGCCATGCTTCTCACCATTACGACAGTGGTCTAAACCCGTGAAACTGTAAGCAAGTACCAATCAAAAGTTTTAGTTTATATTCTTGTTATGTCAACCTTCTATGTCTGCAACTTCAGAGAATACCTATGAAATCACCATTGTTAAACTTAACTGATCAGAGTGGCCAAAGAAACTATAGCAATTAGTAAATAATGATTAAAATGTTGTCTTATTCTCTCAAGAAAAAAGAGTTGCTATGTTCATGGTATTTCTTCATAGCAATGGAACACTAAGACAGACACACTTTGCTAGTCCTAAAAACAATCCATCTCTTGGCATTTTGTAACCTACACAATACAGCTGTACAGAATTCCTTCCTACCAAGACACCTGGAGTCCCAACAAGAAGGCTGGCACGTGATGGAACAGTATAATTTTCATTATACTTCTCTTCAAATGGCATCTTTTGAAATGTTTACATTCATTTGTGAGTTTAGCACGGGGAATCAGTGTCCCAATGTGAATGCGGACATCAGAGGACAGCTTTCAGGAGTTGGTTCTCTCCTTCATTGTGGGGTTCTGGAGGTGAAATTGGGTCATCAGACTTGGTCACAAGAACATTTCCTGAATTACCAAACTGTAAGATCCTGAACCCCCAAAATATAAGATCCCCAGAATGAGGAGTCTCCCAGTTTCGGTCGGTACCCCCAAGAACTCAATGTCCAGTCCACTTGCTGCAACATGCAAGAGGCTTTAATGAACAGGAATCATTTGTGCAAATGTGCTCCCTCAGTGCACAGGCCAGAGAGAAGTTCCATTCTCTGGGCAAAGGTGCTTTTAAAAGCAAAACCCACAAGCTTAGAAGTGTGTTGGATGGTTGGCTGGCTTATCACAGGATGAAGAGTATCACAGTGTATCTTGTGACTTTGAGCTACTCGATGACGATGAAGCCATTTTCTTAAATTCACCATGGATTTCAGAAATTTTCTAGCAGCTTCAGAGAAACAAAGTATGGACATGTGGCCAGTGATGACTCAAGAGATTTTATCAATTGGTACATGAATAAACTTCTAATCGTTACTTATTGTAATGTGTTATTAAGAGAAAATATGCCTAGCATGCCAAACCATTTTGACAGATGCTATTTCTTTGGTGAATAGAAAGTTGAAAAGACCCTGAGGGTATAAATATCAAGCAATAAATTTGAGGTTTTCTTTGCACCCTAAAATTCATTTATATAGTTTGAAGGAAGAATGGTATTTTCCTAGGGGGAGGAGGATATTGACTGAAAAGTAATCGTTCAGAGTCTCTGAAGTATTGGCTCTGTAATTTGATCTACGTGATTAGAACTTAAATATATGAAAATGTCATGTAGTTGTACTGTAAGACCTTCAGAATGAGGAGTCTTCCAGGTTCAGTGGATACCCCAAGAACTCAATGTCCAGTCCAGGTGCTGCAAAATGCAAGAGACTTTAATGAACAGGAAACATTTGCGCAAACGGGCTCCTCCAGCATGCAGGCTAGAAAGAAGCCCCCTCCAGTGGGCCCAGGTGTCTTTAAAGGCAAACCCACAAGCTTAGGGAGGGGTGGGACCCTCTGTCCATTGAGTATGTGACCCTTGGAGGCCAGATGGTCTGCTATTAGGGTCAACAGACCTTAGGGCCTCAGGATGTGCTAATTAATTTTCACTGGCCAAACAGGAGATGTAGCTATCTCTTTGTTTCCTAAGGACCCTATTCACTACCTGTTGACTCACAGGAAAAGAGGGGCAGTGTGAATTCTTATCTCAGGGACTGGTGAGAAGAAGCTAGCAAATTCCAAGGGACAGATATTGGTTAGCTTTCCAGGTCAGACCGTCCTTCATTTAACTTCACTTTTTGGTCTTTCATTCCCCCCTTTTTCTCTTATCAATAGTTCTAATCTTAGCACTATGGAAATTAAGAAGTAGCCTCCTCTTGGCTCCACAGGCTCCTGTACTGCTATCTAAGCACCATACTCTGGACAGTACTCATAACAAAAATAACAATTTTTCCAACAGTAAGCAACAAGAGAGAAATAAAAATGGGCAGTTGTAAGAGGCTGTCCCTGCGTCCTATAACCTGGAGTGGCATGGGGGTGGTTCCAGAGGAGGAGGACATAATCTGGACCAGCCACAAAGTGAGCCTCACAAAGCAGAGTGAAGATAAAAAAGCCATGCTTCTGAATGATAGTAGATTCTTCCAGGCTCCTCTAGAGTTGAGATTGGGGTGTATTTGGTGACATGGTAGTTGGATCCTAAGGATTCACATAGGCTATGAGAATACACAAAGTCAATATTTTGGCGCTTGTGCTGCTGTAGAACCCAAGAAACTGTGGTGGGTGTCAAGGTTGATCACATAGGATTCCTTGATATTAAGAAGGCTCTTTGTAATTCTACTTTACTTGAGGGCTAGCTTATATACCCCTGCACCAGATGGAGGAGAGGGAAGCAGAGGTGGTGGTTAGTTATCTGAGGTTCCAAGAACCAGTTAGGGTACTTTCAGGGCTGCAGAAGTCAAAAGAGCATTAGCATTTTGCATTAGAAAACATATCTCCTGTTTTCCAGCTGTTACAGCCACCTGCCCTGAAGGCAGCAGGAGGGGGAGTGAATTCTTAGCTGAGCTCTTAATTCCTACACAATATAGCCAAGAAATAGGAAATAAATCTGGGTCCTGGGTAAAGAAAAACACTAGAGACAAGGGACTCTGTATCATGCCCAGCAGCACACCCATTTACTAAGGGAATCACCTCAAATAAAGAGTATAAAGAATTTCACTTGGTTCTCCTTTCTGTATCCATATTTGTTGTGATGACAAACAGAAAACACAGGAATAAAGTGTCTATCACATATGTACTTATCAAAATACCAACTCAGTGTTGGATATCTTGTCTCATGACTGTAACCCCAGAACTTGAACAACTGTGGGAGCTTGACAACACAGTGAGTTCCAGGCCATCCTGGGCTAAACAGTAAGAACCTGCCTCAAAATACAAAACATGAGAAAATAAACAAAGCAACAAACCAAAAGACCCTCAATGTTAAAGAAAGAATATTGACATCAAGTTCAATTGGAATATGACATATATTTTGAAGCAATATCATACTGCCAGTCTGAAGTCTAAGTTCCACTACTATCAGCCTTGTTTCTCATATACAAAATGGGTAGAATGTCTTCTATAATAATCTGTACTTATTGCATGAATTTAAAGAGAAATAAATCTGATTACACATACATTAGAACATTCTTGAGATATGGGCAAGAACATAATATTTGTCATACTTGCATAAGTAAATAATTGTTGAGACAAGAAAAGAGATAAGATGAGAATTGTGCATGCAGTGAGATTATCTCTAACAGGGAAAACCCAGAGAATCTTAATTTAAAAGGAGAAAAGGTTTGCATTAGCTGCTGGTTGTGCAGTTTTCATGGATGGTTACTTGGTCCTTTTGCATGCAAGGAGAATGTGGTTAAGAAAGGGATGCTCATTCCCTGGTGCCTAGAAAGAAAGAGATGGCTTTGTTACGGGGTCCCTGTCCTAAGTGTTCCCAAAATCCTGATGTTGTACCAACAGCTGGAAGACAACTGTTCAAAGTGTGGGCTGTCCCTGAAACACTGGGAAACAGAGCCTAAATGGAGGAAGTATCTCTCAAAGAAAATAAGGGAAAGAGCAAGAGAGGACACCTCCAGATGTCATTATCTGCCTGGCAAACACACCCACTAATGAACACATCTACTCTCTCTGTCTCTGTCTCTCTCTCTCTCACTTTCTCTCTCTCTGTCTGTTTCTCTCTCTGACTCTCTCTCTTTCTCTGACACACACATACACATACAAACACACACACACACACACACACACACAGAGAGAGAGAGAGAGATAGAGACCCCAGAAATCATATGTGACTAGAAAAAAAAAAAAGAGGACATCATGATGAATGACAAGTTGAATTTGACTAAGCACATTAGGTGTTTCATCTGAGCTCCACAATACACCTATGCGTCCCGTGGGGACTAAAAATTCCTAGGTGTGCACACAGGTTAGTCAAACTATATTGAGGTGATCAGAGATAATGTTCTCTTCAAGGATCAAATCTGTCACCTCAAACTTTATCCTCTCAAAGGCCTCCCACATCCACGGTCATCCAGTCAGCTCCAGACTGGGTGCTCCATGATGGATCAACTATCTTGCATGACCCAGAGAAAACAAGGCTGACAAAGTGAAAGTTTATGTCAGTGTGAACAAAGAGTTGATCAGAAGGAGGACAATTTTCAGTTAAGAAGAAAGGAGAAGACAACTTGCCCCTAAAATGCTTACTATAGGAAATACTTACGTGGCATTGGCACTGGACTCCATCCTTTGTAAACTGCAGCCTACCTGTCATCTCATGTGAAACCTGCAAAAACAAAAACAAAACAACAAAAAAATAGAGCCACAGTCAACCTTTCTCATCCATGAGAGCTCTATGCTATTCCATAAGTAGCTCCCTGCATAGCAGCCCTCCTGATATAATGACAAGCAGATGTGTCACATGTGATCAACACATCTCCCTCAATGGGCTGTAGCTTAACAGGAAGATTTGTATGCCAATCAACCAATTTCTTTCAAGAGGGTAACTCTCCAGAGAAACTTGTGAATGATCACAGAAGTGAACAACTGGGTGGTATGTGGATGGGAGTCTGGCTGGGAGGGTAATGGTTACATGTGTGTCTCTATGTTTATTCTTCAAATGTGGGCAGTCTGTCCCTGCTGTCTCAGCCTACCTAATGCTGCTCAGAAAGGGGGTCACAAATCTTCTCAAGGATGTCCTTAAGGAACCTATTAACCTCCTCACAGGACTGTGCTCCTCCCACAACTTTCTGATCTCCAGTCCCAACATATGGACATTGTTTTTAAGCTCAGTCAAATATTGTAGGGCCATGGTGTGGAGGAAACTGAACCAGCATCCAGAAATTGTAAGCCCCACCCAGCCTCCATTTGCCATCCCTATCTCCAAGTATCACCAGCCCTGGAAAGTCCCAGGCCCCCAGAGACCCCAAGACTAGAGCTACCAGTAGCCAAGCCAGCATCTCTCAGAAGGAGGCCACACCCTCAGTACTACCCAATTCCTGAAAGAGTCAAAGAACTTATGAAAACTCTGACTCAAAAGCAAATTGTGCCCCTGAGAAGGTAGCCCTCAGAATATAGGGAAGAAACCACAGAGGGGCAGTGATGAGATCCAGGCCTTCCAGCCACAAACTGAAATGGATGAATGTGACCAGGACACTCCAGCTGCTGCCAGGAGCTTTCAGCACATGAGCATCTCATGGTCAAGTACAAAGACTCACCACAAACAAACAGCCCTAGTCTCTCCCACAGTTCAACACCTGTGAAGACTTCTTTTCATGCATGCTGAGAGCTCACACACTACTTTCCCTATCCCCAGAGTGTGATGCAGGCCACAGGTTCTGCTTTTCATTTAGAGGAAGAACAACAACCTGGGTCCCCATCTCAATGCTACCCAGGCTGCATGTTCAGTCTCTCCGATTAACTCAGGAAAATTAGTTAAGTCATGAAGATTCTATGGATGTCACTCTTCTGTTCCTCAGAAAAGCTCAGCCTGTGGAGAGTGGATGGTCGCCAGGAAACGGGGCATGATGGTGACTGCCTTGTTGGTATAAGTGGCCTGGATTCCACACAGCTCAATTGTCTCACATGTCACATGATGTAACTGAAGGGTGAGCTTTTCCACCTCTTTCATCTGCTGCTCTTGCTCAATGAAGATAGAGTGTAGTCTCTGGAGGCACATAATGGCAAGACAAGTTCTGTACTTGAAAGTCATAGGATCAGAGAAGTCCCTGCTGAGTCTGAAAAAAATCTAAGGAAGAGAAAATACTAGGGACAAAGTGAAGGACTCAAATAGCAGGGCACTATCCCCAAAATGGGGTCCCTGATCTACATATCTGTACTCAAGCACTGTGGATAATCACGTGCATCACTCCTGATTTCAATCTCCATGGACCTGAGAGTCATAGGCTTGCCCAGCCATGTGGATTTGGAGGACAGTGTCAACGGATATCTGATGGGATACAGGTTAAGCCCTGTTGTCCCCAGAGTTAAGCACAACCAAATCCTGATCACATGTGTCCACTGCCAAGACATCTGAATTTCTTAGAATTTGGTGCATGGCCAGAGGAGTTGCCCACCCTTCTAATTATCATCAGATTCTGTTGGAAACTAGGATTAAGTGAGGCAACACCTCAATATCAGTGGGAGGCCTCATTAGTCACTCCTTTTCTCCTGCTGGCCTTCTTTCCACTCAGAATGAGATTAAAGATCACCCAGAAAAGTAGCTGAAGGCTTGACATTCATGGCTCTCCTAAACTAGCCATCAGGAATTATTTACTCTGGGCCTGCTCTTAGGAGACCCATAGAATCAGGATAGGTCCATTATTTCCTTGAGTTCCCTGATCATAAGCCCCACTGCTGGAAGGACAAGCAAAATCTCCACATCCTCCAGGAAGTTCCCCTTCTCTGCACAGGACTCACTTTGCCTCCCGAGAATCAAGTATTGCTTCATGGTTTCCACTGAGACAGAACATCAGCTTTTTTCTGCCTCTCTCTGGTCTCTCCATGTTCTCCATTATCTCTCCTAAGCAGCCTTCTCAGTCTTACAAATATGTCTATGGGCACTGAAAGAATACTCCACAATCACTCAGTGTTCCCACAATACTCGTGACATCACAGGGAATGCCAAGGGCTCTAAAGGATACAACAGAGTGCCCAGAGAAGGGATTATTTGGGTGATTAGCAACCCCACCTACCTACTGACTAGGTCTTCTGAATTCACTAGAAGCATATTGCTCTTTCTAGGATTCCTCACAGAAACATCCAGGAAGACCTTCTTCATCATCTCATTAAAAGGCCAGTTTGTCAGTCTGCTTCATTACAATAGAAATTTCTAATTTCCTAGAAATGTGTGCATCTTTCCAAGGGCTCTCCATTCTGCTTTCAAATGAACTCTGTCAGACATCATTAACAGACCTGAGGAAGAAGAATAGTGGTCCCTCTAAAGTCTCTTATGGACAGAGATCCTGATCAGTGTACCTCTTAGACACAGCAACACATCTACACCAAGTGCCACAGCATCTGGGCCTGGTGCAGTGTACCAAGGTACTTGATGGAGATGTAGGACCCTGACTTCCACCTGGAACTGGATTCTAAACGAAGGGGTATCAGATGAAGTTCAATAGATATCAGGTTTGGAATGGGTCATCATGATTAAATCTCTGGTAAAGAAAGCTTAGTGTCTCTGATGGTTTCAGTCTAGCCCCTTGAAGTAATCAGTGGCTTTTGCCTCAGGCCCTGTCTCTTTGTACTGGGACAACATCAGGGAAAACAATAGTTTGTCACAGGCCCAGACCTATGCTGGAAGCATTGGATATTACTCAGTAGTTATTTGGCCAAAGCCACTTTGATATGGTCTCCATGTGGACCTGAGGAAAGCGAAGAGTAAGGTCCTCAGATGATAAAGATCACCCCACCTTATTCTCCTTCTCCAGGGCAGAAAATGGCTCCTTCATGCCTGCTTTATTGTTTTGGGCCATCAGTTGGGGGGGAGGTTGGTGATTCTTTTGAGTATGTTATACCAGTCTGACTATTCAATCAATGGTCATGGCCTCTAATGAAGATGCAGGAGATAACGCCTCAGTGCATTTTCATTGTGCCACTTTTCTTTTGGCTTCTAAAAGGCAGCCTTGATTCAGGGGTATGGACCATGTTGCTTCTTGTGACTCTGTGAAGAAGCCTAAAGAGGAAGTCTCTGTTTTCACCTGAATCATGTGAAGGAAGGCATAGGAAACTTACAAAGCCACAATTCTACAAAGTGTTTGTAGAGATCCACAGAGAAGACATCTGACCAGGCCCAAAATATTTGCATTATCACTAGGATCCAGTCATGATCTTTCCCTTTACCTCATGGTGGTGTGGCCTTGTGTTATGCCTTGCCATCATGCAATTTCAATGTGTTCATCCATGCCCAGGAGCTGCTATGGAGTCATCACCCCAGCCAATGTGTCTCACCATAAACATTTGCAGAAGGAAATGGAAAGGCTGACAACAGTGTTGCAGCTGATGACAAGCCAAGGAAATGAGCTGTGGGATCTCCTGCTCTTCATCAGTGAAGAAACTGTTGACAACATGTACTCATCCTTTCATACTCCACAGGACTGTGAGCAAAGTCACCTTCATCTGCTGTCTTTTACATTTCCCCAGTGACAGCTGCCCTAAGTTTGTGGGAGTTCATAGACTCTGGAGCCACCAGGTGACTCACCTAGGCCATCTGCATGTGTGTGACAGTCTTGTACCTTGGTCTTTCTGTAGGGTTTCTAGCAGAGAGATCAGGACCTGTCCCTGGATCATAGCTGGGTTTGGAGAACCTCTTGCCCATGCCGAATTCCCTTGACTAGCCTGATGAAAGAAGCTCTGTCCTTTGCTCAAGTACAAGGGAGGCTTGACCCTTTCTGAGTGTAGATGGAGGAGGTGTGGAATGGTGAGGACATAGGAAGCAGGGTGCAGGTGGGGGGACTGGGAGGCCAGCATGTTGGGGAAACTAGTGCTCGTATGTAAATAAAAGGAAAATATGCTCTTTAAATAAAAAAATTTCAGATTATGACAACATGTCTTTGTTACTAGGATACTGTTTCTCCACAGTGACTGTACTTGCCTCATGTTGTAATATTCTTCTCAGAGGAGAGGCAGACCTGAAGTTTCAGAGGGAGTCAAATGGGGTCTCTCACTAGTCTTCATTATTGAAATTAAAGCCACAGGAATGGATAGAGGGAGTAAAGTGGAGTTCCCAGCATGCATTTGGAAAGGCCCTGACAGGTGTTGGCTTTTAGGAATATTAGCTGCTGTGAGTTTATGGTGAGTCTTTGAACTTGCCTGGCAGGTGATTGTGCTAGAAGCTCTTGATAGCAGCTGGACAAGAATGTTTTCTCTTATTAATTCTCAGTGTGGTACATGATGTCTTAGGATTCTTCACTGTTTATTTAATTCTCCCTCTCTCTCTCGCTCTCTCTCTTTCTCTCTCTCTCTGTCTCTTTGTCCCTCTCTCTTCTCTTTCTCTCCTATACTCTAGACATCCCTGCCCCCCATGTCTCCCTGATGCCCCTTTCTCTCTCATGGGTGTGTGTATGGTCATTCATCATTTTCAGGTTTGTGTTCCTTAAACAATCTGTGAGTGAGCCAGAGCTCTTTGGTGGGTGTTGAGGATTTGCCCATATCAGTTTCAATCTATGACAGTGCTGAGGTCAGGAAGCTCAACTTTATTCATCAATGCTATTTTCTCACCACACTGAGACCTAGGAATGTTTTGGGAAGTTAATATAGCATTCCTGATGTTGGTTCTCAACCCAAGACTTATGTGCTGGACTGTTCCATAATAGTTACCTGTTCTAAAACAGGAGAAATGTCAGTGCAGTATCTCGTGTGACCAGACCTTTGGAATATACTCCTGGTAACATTGAGAGCTAGATGGTTCATCCAGATCTACTGAATGAGCTCATGCACCCAGGGCATACTCCATCTGAATATTCCCCCCTCTGTTGACCCAGGGACAGTATAACAAGAAAGCCCCAGTACCTAAGACCCAGAATGTGACATTCACTGGCAGACTAGGATACATTGATTTCACATGATCCTTGAGGCCTGTATTCATGGAGTTCTTTCCTCCTGTTTCTAGACCCTACCACAAGTCAAATCCGTTCTATGAGACACTGAAGTTGGAACTAGAATAGACCATTTGGGAACTAAAGATGTTTGAGAATGAGAGTATCAAGGCCTCAGAAAAGTTCAGTGAGCTGACCAAGGAGACAGTCTTCTGTCAGTAAGTGCCTATCTTGGAGTGGACACCATAATATGTGGAATGGGTTTTTGCTTTCTCTGGATTGGAGATTCTACAGATTTGGTTGCAACCTCTGGTCCTTAGCAAGCAGCTCTTGGATTTGTTTATCTTGAACTCATGTTTTGTATGTGTGACAGAGAATGTTAGCCCCAGCCAATGTTGTCCTAGAGCTCTAGGAGCCTCTATATAGAAAAGGGATTTGCACTGGGAGGGGAATGTCAGACAGCTCTGGGCTTCTGGAGCTCAGGCTCAGGTTTACAGATATGCTGGCTCTGGAACCTATAGACACTCACCTTGTTTCTCCTGTCCTCACTTGGAGGGTATTTGCCCACTCCATGCTGATGTTTCCTGTTACCATGGTGAGTTAAAGACAGGGGAATCCATTTTCTTTTGAAGGAAGGAACATGGATCCCCTTTTTATGGTGGGGTGTTCTGTATTAGTTTGCTCATTTTTGCATTAGCTCTTCTCTCATTTTGGCCTCCTGAGTGGTGCTGTCATGGCTGAATCATAGTCTGTCTTTTTTTTTATTGAAGTCATGAGGCCTTCAGGTAAGGTGAAAAATCAGCTAGGAGGGGGCAAATACCCTGGTTTACACAGTGAGTTTCAGCACAGACAGAGAAGCCTTCTCTTGAGAAAGGAAAGCAAACAAACAAACAGAAGAATGAATTTTATACCTGGATGGCATGAGAAGGTGCTGGATAGGAGCATGGATGAGTAACATTCATCTGTGGCTTCACTAATCATGTTACTCAGTCTCCATGTAAAAGTACTTATGGGAAGTCAGCCTCTTATGAAACTGAATTCTTGACAAGCCATCCCTGCAGCTCTAACACTGCAGTCTAGACAAGGACATATGTTAGCAACACATCACACACATACATGGCATCATGACCCATAGTTAGGAGTCCGTTGTTTGTTTCTTTTGCTTTCTCAAGATAGGGTTTCTCTGTCTGTCCTGGAACTCACTTTGTAAACAAAGCTGGCCTAAAATTCACAGATATCTGCATGCCTCTGCCTGATGATTGTCTTCTGTATGTGGTGCTGGACATTTCCCTCATTCATCACCATGCCTTCTTGGGTTGGAGGACCAGCTGGAAGTCTGTGAAAAGCTGATATTTGAGGGTGGAAGATCTAGGCCTTCAAGGAAAAATTCTCTAGTAGCTCAACACAATCAAGGCAAGAAAATCATCACAAATTCTACAGTAGTAGAAGGCCCATGAGATGATGGCTGAGTTGTGAGTCTATCCTGAAAATGTGAGTATGGTTTCTCTAATTTATTTATGTATACAGTTATGTATGTAGTTATTTATTTTTCTTATTTTACATATTGATTCCAGTTCCCTCTCTGCCCCTTCCTCCCTTCCTCGCTTCCACAATCCCTTGCCCCCTGACCACCCTCACATCAATCCCCCCTCCCACTCCACATATAGGGTGATACCTTCCTGGACGTATCTAAATATGTCAAATCCTTTGGAGTAGAAACTAGGCTCTGCCTCATGCCTCTAGGTTAAAGGAGTATCCCTCCATGGGTAATGTGCTCCCAAAGTCCTTTGTGCACCAAGGATACATTCTGGTTCCACTGTCAGAGGACTCTTATACTGCCCAGGCCTTCTAACAGAAAGGGTCTGAGTCGGTCCAATGCTGGATTCCCAGTTATCTGTCTGGGGGTCCATTAGGTCCTCGCTATTCAGGTCAGCTGTCTCTGTGGGTTTCTTACCCTGGTCTTGTCCTCTGTCTCTGCATTTGGATTCCAGTTCTGCTCAATATTTAGCTGTGGTGTCTGCATCTGTTTCTATCAGCTAGTAGATAAGGGCTCTATGATGGTGGATGAGTTAGTCATCAATCTCTTTATCAGGGAAGGGCATTTATAGTAGCATTTCCACTGTTGCTCAAATTGTTAGTTGTGGTCAGTCTTGTAGGTCACTGTGTATTTCTCTAGAGTCAGTTTTCTCTTGAGTCCAATAATGGCTCTCTTTTTATTGTATCTGTCTCTCTCCTTTTTTCTCTTGTCTATTCCTCCCCTGACTGAATCTACCTAGTCCCACATATTTACTCTCCTCCTGCTCTCTTTCTCCTAGCCCCCTCTCCACTCACTATCCCCCCAGTACAAATATGCTCAAGAGATCTTGTTCATTTTCCCTTCTGTGAGGGATCTTGTATGAATCTCTTAGAATCCTCCTTGTATCCTATTTTCTCTGGTGGTAAGAATTATTATAGCCTGGCGATCCTTTCCTTTATGTCTAAAACCCATATATACATGGGTATATACCATGTTCCTCTTTTTATGACTGGGTTACTTCATTCAGAATGGTTTTTTCAAGTTCATCCATTTGCCTAAGGATTTCAATATTCCAATGTTTTTTCTTTGTTTGTTTCCACAAAGTAGTATTCCATTGTGTAAATGTGCCATATCTTCTTTATTCTTTCTTCAGTTGAGGAGAGCCTAAGTTGCTTGCAGGTTCTTACTATTACATGTAATGCTGCTATGAACATACATAGTAGAACAGATGTCTTTGGTGCATGGATATGTATCATTTGGGTGTATGCCTAACAGTGGGATAGCTAGATCCTATGATAGATTAATTCTCATTTTCCTGAGGAACCATCATATTAATCTCCAAAAAGGCTGTACAAGTTTGCACACCCACGAGCTGTGGAGGAGTGTACTCCATTCTCTACATCCTCTCCAGCATAAGTTTTCATTGGTGTTCCTTTGTTTGTTTGTTTTATTATTTAAACCTCTCTACCCAATACCCTTTCTCAAATAGTTCCTCTTTAGTTTCTTTTCATCATTTTTTCCACTTTTTAAAAATTTATTATTTTACATGTCGATCCAAGTTCCCACTCCCTCCCTCCCTGTGTCCTCACTCCCTCCCTTTTACCCTCTCTGCCCTCTCACTTGCACCCTAACCACCCTCCCCTCACATTCCACCCACCCCAATTCCAGATGTAGGGCAATGCCATCCAGTTGGGATCATGTAGATCTGACAGGTCATGAGAAGTATGGACTAGGGCATCTCTCCTATCTCTAGGTTAAGGCAGTTATCCTTACATGGGGGATGTGGTTACAAGGTCCTTTTGTGCACCAGGGATATATCTTAGCTCCACTGTCTGAGGTCCCTTAGACCCATATTCAGGGGGGCCTGAGTCAGTCCCCTGCTGGTTTCCCAGCTATCAGTCTGGTGGCTCTTTAGCTCCTCCTTTTTCAGGTAAGCTGTTTCTATGTGTTTCTGCAGCCTGGTCTTGTCCTCCCCATCTATATCTGGGTTCTAGTTCGACTCAGTTTTTATGTATGGGTGTTTGCTCCTGTTTCCAACAGGTATTAGATGAGGGCTCCATGTATAAGTTAGTTGTTGAGCTCACTATCCTGGAAGGGCATTTATGGTAGCCTTTCCAGGGAAGCACAAATTGTTATTTGGCAGCAGTCTTGTAGTTCCCTAACCTTCATTTGAGTTCAATTTTATCTTAAAACCAATATGGGCTCCCTCTTTTATGTTCTCTCTCTCCCTCCTGTCTTCTATTCCTAACCGGGCTCAATCTTCCTAGCCGCACATGTTTTCCTTTCCTCCCCTTGCTTTCTCCTTCTTCTCTCTCCATTTGCTGCCCTCCCACCTCCCCTGTGCTCTAGGGGACTTGTCCCTTCCAAGTTCTGTGAAGGACTCTATATGAATCTCTTTGAATATACCTTGTATCCTAGTTCCTCTGGTGGTGTGAATTATAGGCTGGTGATCGTTTCGCTCTAGGTCTAAAATCATCCACATATGAGTGAGTACATACTATGTTCCTCTTTTTGTGACAGGGTTACCTCATTCAGGATGGTTTCTTCAAGTGTCATCCACTTGCCTGTGAATTTCAAGATACCATTACTTTTTTCTGCAGAGTAGTATTCCATTGTGTAAATGTGCCACATCTTCATTATCCATTCTTCAATTGAGGGGCATCTAGGTCGCTTCCAGGTTCTTGATATTACAAATAGTGCTGCTATGAATATAGTTGAACAGATGTCTTTGTTGCAAGGATGTGAATCCTTTGGGTATATGCCTAAGAGGGGGATTTCCGGGTCTGTGGTAAATTAATTCCCATTTTCCTGAGGAACCGCCATACTGATCTCCATAATGGCTGTAAGAGTTTGCACTCCCACCAGCAGTGGAGGAGTGTTCCCCTTTCTCCACATCCTCTCCAACATGAGTCATCATTGGTGTTCCTAATTCTAGCCATTCTGGTAGGAGTAAGATGGTATCTTAGAGTTGTTTTGAGTTGAATTTCCATGATAGCTAAGGATGTTGAGCACTTTCTTAAGTGTCTTTCAGCCTTTTTGATTTCCTCTTTTGAGAGTTCTTTCTTCAGTTCTGTTCCCCATTTTTTAATAGTGATTTTGTTGTTTTGTTGATGAGTTTCTTGGTGTCTTTGTATATTTGGAGACCAGCTCTCTGTCAGATATAGGATTGTTAAAGATCTTTTCCCAGTCTGTGGCATGTCATTTGGTCTTTTCCACTGTGTCCTTTTCCTTAGAGTAGCTTCTAAGTTTGAGGACGTCCCATTTTTTAATTGTAGATCTCAGTGTCTGTGAATCTGAAGTTATGTTCAGGAAGCTGTCTCCTGTACCAATTTGTTCAAGAGTACCTCCCACTTTCTCTTCTAACATGTTCAGTGTGGCTGGATTTATGTTGAGGTTTTTGATCCATTTGCACTTGAGTCTTGTGCATGGCAGTTCACATGGGAAGATCTGCAGTCGTCTACACACTGTCATCTAGTTGTGCCTGCACCATTTGTGTAAGATGCTTTCCTCCTCCCATTGTTTACTTTTAGCTGTTTTGTCACGCATCAGGTGTTCTTAGGTATGTGTGTTAATATCAGGTTTTTTGATTTGATATCTTTTGTCTATCTGTGTAATTTTTGTACCATTACTAGGCTGTCTTCAGGATTTTAGCTCTTAGTAGAGCAAGAAATCTGGGATGGAGATGCCTGCTGAATTTGCCTTATTATACAGGGATGTTTTGGCTGTCCTGGGTCTTTTGTTTTTCCATATAAAGTTGATTATTATCCTTTCAAGATCAGATAAACATTGTGCTGGGATTGCATTGAATCTGTATATTGCTTTTGGTAAGATTGCCATATTTATTATGTTAATCCTACCTATCCAAGAGCATGGGAAATCTTTCCATTTTCTTGTATCCTCTTTAATTTCATTCTTTAAATACACAAAGTTCTTGCTTTATAGGTCTTTCACTTCTTTGGTATGTGTTACTGCAAGATACTTTATGTTATTCCTGTTAATTATCTTATTATTTTCTATGCCCTCTTGTCAATTGCATATAATAGGGCTACTGATTTCTTTATCTTTTATCCTGCTAGTGTGCTTATAGTGTTTACCAGCTATAAAAATTCCCTGGTAATATTTTTTACGCTCTTATGTAAACTATCACATCATCTGCAAATAGTGACAATTTGACTTCTTCTTTTCAAATTTGAATCTCCTCAGTCTACTTTTGTTTTCTTATTGCTTTAGCTAGAACTTTAAGTACAATATTGAAGAGATATGGAGAGAGAGGGCAGCCTTTTCTTATTCTTGATTTTAGAGGGATCCCCTTAAGCTTCTCCTCATTCAGTTTGATGTTGGCCATTGGTTTACTGTATATTGGTTTTAATATGTTTAGGTATATTCCTGTTATCCCTAATCTCTCCAAGACCTTTATCATGAAAGAATGTTGAATTTTGTCAAAGGATTTTTCAGCATCTAGTGAGATGATCATTTGGTTTTTCTTTTTCACTTTGTTTATATGGTGTATCACATGGATAGATTTTCGTATGTTGAACCATCCCTGCAACCCTGGGATGAGGCCTACTTGGTCATAGTGGATGATTTCTCTGATGTGTTCTTAGATTCAATTTGCCTGTATTTTACTGAGTATTTTTGCATGAATTTTCAAGTGAGATATTGGTCTGTAGTTCTCTTTCTTAGTTGTGTCTTTGTGTGGCTTAGGTACCAAGGTAATTGTGGCCTCCTAAAAAGAGTTTGGTAATGAACTTATATTTTTATTCTGTGGAAAACCTTGAGGAATGGAATTAGCTCTCCCTTGAATTTATGGTAGAAATCTACACTTAAGCCATCTGGCCCTGGGTTTTTTTTTTTTTTTTTTTTTTTTTTTGTTGTTGTTGTTGTTTGTTTGTTTCTTTGTTTGTTTTTTGTTTTGTTTTTGTTTTTGTTTTTGTTTTTTGGTTGGGAGGTTTTGATGACTGCCTCTAATTCATGAGAGTTTATAGGTCAATTTAAGTTGCTTATCTGTTCTTGATTTAATTTAATTTTGGTAAGTGATAATTACCCAGAAATTTGTCCATTTCATTTGAATTTTCAAATTTTGAGGAGTATGGTTTTCAAAGTATGTCCTAAAAATTGTCTGGATTTCTTCAGTGTCCCTTATTATATCCCCTTTTCAATTGTGATTTAATTTGCATGGTATCTCTCTTCTTCTTGGTTAGTTTGGATAAAGTTGTGTCTATCTTGTTGATTTTCTCAAAAAAAAAAAAAGCAACCCTTTGTTGCATTAATTTTTTTGTATTATTTTCCTGGTTTCTACTTATTTGATTTCATGCCTCAAAATGACAATTTCCTGACATCCACTACTCCAGGGTCACTTTGTTTCTTTTTGTTCTAAGACGTTCAGTTGTGTTGTTAATTCTCTAATATGACTATCCTCTGTTTTCTACATATGAGCACAAGGGTCGTCCCTTGTGGATATGCGGGTCTCAAGTATGGATTTTTTAAACTCAATCTCATCTGTCATGGAACTTCATTTTTCTGCCTTCCTTTTATGTTAACTTTCTCTTTCTTTCTCCTTTAATGTCTGTGTTCATATTTCTGTTTCTCTGTATGTCTCTCTCTGT
The DNA here is from genome assembly GCF_943737965.1 of Phodopus roborovskii. Classification (NCBI taxonomy): domain Eukaryota; kingdom Metazoa; phylum Chordata; class Mammalia; order Rodentia; family Cricetidae; genus Phodopus; species Phodopus roborovskii. The sequence goes on along the minus strand of NW_026126759.1, from coordinate 182,902 downwards.
CTCTCTTTGCCTCTCTATCTCTCTGTCTCTCTTTCTCCAGAGAATTCGTAAGCCTCTGGTGGGGCAGTGCGTCATGCATTAGTGTATTTGCCTGAGGACACCACTGAATATCATGTCAGTCTCTACCTTGAATCAGGGTTTCTCACTTCCCTGGATGCTGACTCTTTTACTAGCCATGCTGACCAGCAAGCTCTTGGGATCCTTTGCATGTGTTTAGACTTGTGTAACTTTGTGTACCTCACTTTAAGAACACAATCTTCTAATGAACTGGAGGTCAAGAGATTGGAGGGAAGCCTAGATTGCCTCCAGAAGGAGAAGGAGATGGTCATAAAGACAAAGAATTTCACAGAAAACCTGCAACATCTCTTTAATGTCTCCATGATGAGGTAGAAGCCTAGGCTGGAGGGAAGAGTTAGCGACAAGTGTATCCCCAGAACATGAGATCTGTATTATCTATGGGCTTCCTCTCATATGCATGGGTCTCAGTCAGAAACAGGGAAAGACAAACTCAGGGAAATATGCTAGTGCACTCAACAAGAACCCAGAAAATGATACATTTGATATCAGTGTGTGCGTAGAATTGAGGCTCCCTTCCTGCCTTCTGACCTCTCTATGTTCTGAGCAGGAGTTTGTTGAACTGACAAGCATTTGTCTTCCTCAGCCTCCCAAGTTTTTGGATATGAGTGTGTGCATCATTATGATTAAATTATAAGTTTATTTAGGAAAATCCCCTGTAGAGAAGAGATACTCACCTTTGCTCACTGCTCTCTACATCACTGATCAATTTCCTGTGCAAATTGTTCTTTTGGTAGAGTAGGTTAAGGAGTTTCTAGGTTACCAGCAGATGCCTTAGCCACAGGCAAGATCAGAAGCTTCTCAGTAGCATTCTGTCAAGTCTTCCAAAAGGAATCTAGAAATCTATTCCCAACTCTAGTCCCAAAGCCATCACAATTTCCTGTATATTCCCAGGTAGGACCAGTGTTCACAGGGACACATCTCAGGAAATGCTTCTGGATCATGTTTAGTCTCTATTTAGTGCACTGTTCAGGTTCAAGCTGCCTCCTGGATATATGAATTGAGCTAGTTTAATGACCTTGTTCAGATTCCAATTTGCAGGTCTTTATTATGTCTGTGCATAAAATGAAGTGGTCTATCTATTCTCATATTGCTCATATGCTGTTGGATATTTGTTAATTTGGTGGGTGTTATTTACAAAATGATATGCCTAAACTGTAGGAAAAGTCCTGTTCTTTCTCGTAGAAGGTTATACCCCCAGAGCTTAGTTTAGGTCAAGATATATGCTTAGGCATTGGAAACATTACAAGTTCCTCTACTCTGTGATCCTTTTTCATCGTGGGTTTCAACAATGACATCAATGTTGACTGTCCAGCTAAGCTGAGGTCTAGTGAGGGAGGGGCTTGACAGCTGACATAGCAGGTTCACACCTGGCCTGAGTCTTAATTGCTTTCCTTTCCCAGGTACATACAACTACAGCCTGAGCTGGAAGAGGACACAGCTCAAGATGCCAGCACTACTTGCAGAAGAAGCTGCTACAGTAAGTGCCTCCTACTCAGGCCCATAGCCTGCTAGTACTGAACTTCTGAGATGCAAGAGAGGAATTGATGCACCCATCTTGAAACACTGTGAACATTTGTGACTTCCTTGCAAGGTTAGCCACAGGATGTAGGTCTGTGCCTTTCAATCTGTATCAAGAAAATGTGCTTAGATTAATTTTTCCTGTAGTTTTTGTTTTACATTTGTGCTTTTTTTTCTCATAGTTTTGCTATTTTGATGGGGTTTTTTTTGTTTCTGATATGGTTTTTCATAATTAAGGCTATTCACTGCTTATATTGATGGTCTATTTAAAGTCCCTTTTGAAGAAAAGTTTATTTTTATGAATAAAATATCAACTTGTAACTCTTCACACTTAACACCACTTTTTCATTCTGGTGTTGTGTCACATTCTTATAAACCCACAGATCATATGCATACGTGGATCTCTGCAAGTTCTATGCAGCATGAGCCACATAGTTATTTCCTTGCCTACCAGGATACACAGGTGATAATTGGCCTTGAGTGTGGACAGCATAACTTAGTCCATGGATATACAGTTTAGGATTGAATCCATATGCATTCTGTATGCCTATTACATGATACCCCATAGACACACTTTCATAAATTGGTCAGAATAACCCAATTATTGAGAAATACACCCATATTGCTCTATACATGCTTGAGCAATGAAATCATTCAAAAAAATCACTTCATAAAATAAAAGTGAAAATTTTCTTTTAATACAGCGTGAGTGATAGACACACAGATCACTTTGGAAAATAGCTTCTTACAACCATCTTTGTTCCTGATATTGCAATGTCCCCCATGCTTGAGTCAGGAGAGGGCAAAGGATCCATTGTCTTAAATGGTTGTTAGGGTTCATGTGAAAGAGCAGCAAATGCTCTTAAACTTTGTGGCATTTATCCAGCTTCTGCTTTTGGCTTTTGTCCTTCAAGCCATAGGCAATTTGGAAGTTATTGTACTCATGCTACACATTAGTTTAAAGATTATACACACACACACATATATATACACATGTACATACATACACATATATACATACAAACATATATATGTATATGTATATATACATATATACGTGTGTGTGTGTGTGTCTGTGTGTGTGTGTATTTTTACTTACTCATGAAACATCTTTAATGGCAATGGAGACCAACTTTATTGAGAAAGTACTGTGGGCCCATACTTTGTATCAAACAAATATTGAATGCTATTGTCCATTTTTCTGCATGGCAACTTAGCTCCCTAGGGAGGAAAAAGAGGAGAAAAAAAACTGCTTTAACTTAATAATTTTTCAGGTATTAGTTGAAGGAAAATATTAATGTGAAGGGAAATCCCTGAAGTAAACAAAAGTAATGTGGGGAATGTAGTTTAGGAGGAGGTCACTATCCACTATAGCATATATCCAGGATTTCATTCCTTAAGAAATTCCAACTTACAGTGTGCTCCCAGCTGCACCTCTGTCCAGCAGGAGTCCCAAGTAGTGGTGTGAGAATGGGTGTCTCAGTGCACTCCACTTAGGCTCATGATGATCTAAACACTCACCTTGTATTGCATCTGCAGCACTAAGTAGCTGCTTTTCTTTAATGTTGTTCACTCTGAGATAAACTCAGCCTTGTGGAAGGTGGGAGCAATGTCCTCAGACATTGCTAGGGATATAAAACCATATAGTGCAGTGAGAAGGCACAGAGAAGTCTACACAAAGTTAAACTACAATTACCAGATGACCCAATGATTCCAGAACATGAAGTAGGTGTCTACAGAGACGGCACGGGACATCAGGGCAATAACAGCATTCCTCAGAGTAGTTTTAAGTAGAAATTGTCCATATGTCTATCATCGATGAGTGAAAAAGACAGTGTGGATGAGCACTTCTATTGAATATTGTTCAGCATTAAGTAATACATGTCATCCTTAGGCCAGACTTAGTCAATCATTTTTACTCAAAGAAATCCTTGACTCAATCTCCTTACAGGGAGGATTTGCTTCTTATGATTCCTGGTTGTGGAGACTTTCTAGTTGTCTGAGATCATTGCTTTGGGCCCAAAGCGGGGTAGCCTGTAGAGGAAGTTGCTCACTATGGGGACATCTTGGAATCAGTCATGTGTTTAACTACCGTCCAGTAGTCCTGTGCTGGGGAACATTCCTACACTGCCAACTTGGGGAATTTAATAAGCAGGCCAGCTAAAGGACAAGCTTCCAGAAGTCCACTTGTCTGTGCATTAGGTTTACAGGATAGGCACCTCAATGACTGAGCTGTCTGTCTCTCAAGCCCTATGTGTTCTCCTACCTTCCAACAACAAATGTTAATCTTCTCAATAGTATCCCTGGTGATTGGTCCTTATATTAGTATGGAGTGGAACACGAAACAAGTTACTGCATTATAAAGTACCTGTATGTGTGCATACATGTGCTTGTGTGTGTTCATGAGTTTATGGGTGTGCAACCCCTCCACTGAGAACACACTCTTCTCTTGAAAAGGAGGAAGACAAAATGGATGAAAGACTGAAGAACCAGCTGAAGCAGAAAGAGCTGCTCTCACAGCAAAGGGACTTGGCAAAAAACTACAGAATCACTTCAATATCTATGGGATGAGGTAGGAGCCCAATCTGGGAGGAACAGTTTGAACCATGTAGGTCACCTGTACCTGGACTCAGTCCTTCTGGGGATTTTTGTAATCTGGAAGACTCTTAGCCACAGCCAGAGAAAGAACAGCTCAGGGTATTGTGTTCACCCAGTCATCAAAAACTTCATCAGGAAACAGTTTGATTTTTAGTGTTTCAGGGGATTTGTGTACACCATATTCTCTTCTGAGATCTGTGGTATCTTGTTAATAGCTAGTTGGCTGTGTCACCCCACAAATCTCCCTATGTAGTCCTAAACCAGGCAGCAGGAGGGTTATTGTGGAGGACAGTGTGTTCCTGCCACTTTATTTCTCTCCAGAAGGTCACATTAGAGAGAAGTCCCTACCTTTGTGCAGATCTGCATGCAGCTCACTCCTACTGACTACACGCTCTCTGCAGTGTGCATCCCTTTTCCAGTGAAAAGATTGTTCCTGTTATGAGATTTAGTGTTTGAGGAGTTGTACTCAGCAGGTTTCTGTGCTGTGGGATAATCAGAGCCTAAACTGCAAAGATGTATGGATTTTCCTAGAGCGTATAAAGACAGTTTCCCAGGTTGCTCACATATCTATCTTGGCCTCTTACTCAGACATTCCAACTGTGTGTGTGTGTGTGTGTGTGTGTGTGTGTGTGTGTGTGTTTTCATTTAATAGTCTATCTGAACAACTGGAGAAATATAATGATCTTTTCTTGATCAGCAGTGTGAATCTCATTCAGCATCTAGCAGATGTTAAAACCTGAGGAAAAATTCAGGCCCAGGTGCACTCTGACCCTTCTTCATTGGAGGATTCAGAGAATGACTGCAGCTGAAAGACTGGTCATGATGCACTGTCCATCTAAATAGAGCAGCTTCAGGCACAATAGATGACATAGCTGGTCCCCGCCAGGCCTGTTCCCTAACTTCCTTCCTCCTCTAGGTCAGAAAATCTCCAATCTGACCTGGAACAGAGCATAGCACAGGAAGACAGCCTCCTGCAGACAGACTGCTGCAGCATGCAAACTAAATCTCACAGGTCAGTGAGCCACCTTTGAATTCTAACCCTGCAACCATGGTATTTGTGTGGGTGCGGTCTTTTGACTTTGCCTTCCTCTGTGTGAATACTCCTGGTTTTGTCTAGCCTATGGCCCAACCTGGCCAATTCAGGGATTGATTGCCTTTCCTTCTCACACAGCTCTCGAGGAAACTGAGGAGGCCAAAGAAGCCCCAGACAATATGGACTCATGCCATTGGCATGCTAGGATCAAGGGCTCCTCAGAAGAAGACATACTTCAAAGCCCAAAAAGGCATGGCTATAGTAGCTTTGAAAAGGCTTTTTGCAATTGGTGACTGTTTTCCTACCATGTTTCCAAGGCCAGCCTCATGCGTTGATCAGTGCTATGAAATATGCAGAAAGATTTAATTGTTTTAAGCAATATGTTCAGCTCAAATTTTTTCGTTCTTTCTTTTTTGTTGTTGAGTATTATTCGCTTTGGTATTTTTTCTAATTTTTCTTTGTTATGTTTTGAGGTTTTGCTTTGATATGCTCTTTCTTTTGTTCTTGTTGTTTTGCTAAGGCTATTTGCTGTTCATATTAAGCTCCATTTAAGCCACTATTGAGTAAAATGACTATTTTTATTAACAAAAAACTTGAATGCCCATTCTTAACTCTTAAGACCAATTTCTTTGATCAGTATTGCTCTAGGCCCTGATTTTTTTCTCTGTCTGACTGACTTTCCTTCTCTGATAGCAGCTCTTGAGGGAAAAAGAAGGAGGACAAAGGATCCACAGAAACCTTGATCACATAGCAATCTCTACCCTAGGAGCAAGTCCTCCTCAGAAGAACACACCCTACTATAGCTGTGAACTCATCAGTGAGGCAAATAGTAGCTCCCCTCCAGGTGATCGAGCCCCAATCAGATTCTTGGGTCTGTTGTCTCATTTTTCCTGAAGAAAAAAAGGTATCAGAAATGAGCTTGAGATTCTGAAAACATGACACAGGAAATACCAAAGTCCCTGTCATTCATCAGCACCAGGCCCCTGTGAGGAGTACATCAACATGGAGTTCAGGGCTGTTGGTGATTAAGAATTTTTCTCTCAGTTCAATGTCCATGGCTTTGGCAAGCTAACTGGGGCCTCTGCCATCCCTATATGGTGGGGAATTTGTGACGGAAGAAGACTGGGCTGATGTTACATCTTCCCAGACAAACAGATTTCCAACTCTTCACTCTTAAAGCCAATTGCTTTGGTCATGTGTGGTGTTTTACTCCTCTAACCCTAGAACCTCCTGTAACCCCAGAACTCTTGTGTACCCACCTTGTGCTACATAGTCAGTTTCCAGCCATCTGGAGCTACACAGAAGGATGGTATTTGAATGGAGATCTTGTTGCCATCACTGTGTATATCCATGTTCATGATGGAAAATGTATCTATACTGTACCCTCATTGTTACATATTTAGCTATCCCTAAAATACAGTATTCTGTATACACATTTCATGAAATTATCATTTGAAACAGATTAATGAGAAACAAAACACTATTTCTCTGAAGTATCCCAGGAATCTAAACATTTACTAAGGCAGTATGGAAAAATTCATGTCTGTTTCCCACCCAGGCCATGACATTGATATCCTTCTTAGGCTGCTGTCAAGGGCCATGGCTTACATTTTGGTTGTAATATTGCTGTGTGTGTGTGTGTGTGTGTGTGTGTGTGTGTGTGTGTTGATATCTGTGACTCCTATGACCACTGAGAGCTTGCAGCTGGCTTCAGTCTATGCCACCACCTGTGACTGTGTAACTGTCAATGGATATGTTGAGAGATTTTCTCCATCTTCTCTCAGTCTCACTGGACCAGGTTCTCTCCACCTAATTGGGTCTCCAAAGCCACTATGAAATAACTACTCTGACACTTACTATTTATACTTGTTTAGCTAATGGCTTAGGCTGATTAGTGGATGGCTCTCTCTCAATTATTAACTCATAACTATTAATGTATGAATCTCCACTTGGCCTTTTCATACTGAGGAATGATCATGCATCCTACCATTTTGTTGCTACATGATGTTTGTCCTTTGTCTTTTCCCTGCCTCTTTCTTCAGAATTCCTGCCTAACTAAATGCTGCCTATCCACTGACCAAAATAGCATTATTCATTAACCAAGAAAAGAAAGGCATATTTGACACATACAGGACCACCCAAACAGGGATATGCTCCTACAGGTGCATGTGTGTTTTATGGTGTTGTGCTGCCACCCAGGATCATAGCGACATCCTAATCAGGACTGTTGACAAGGACTAACTATGTCTGGGACCAAGGCCTTGGTGAAGCCAGGGTCTGCATTGATGCCCCAGGCCCCTGCTGTCATCAAAGACATAGCAGATACCTGTAATCTGAGCCACCACCTGGGTGTACCTGGGCCCTGCAGCTGTATCCATGCTGATGTGAGTGAAGAACATTGTCAAGTATGGACATGGGTACATTTGTGCCCAAGATTCAACCTAAGACCATGTCTGCATCCATATTGCAAATGCAGTTGGTATCTTTATATGTCCATGGCCTGTGATGCCAACCAAGAGACACACAGAACACTTAGGACCATGTTAGTCTTCAAAGGATGTGTTTAAGCTGAGGCCATAGAGATATGAGTGGCCTATATTTCCACCAGGATCCATGGTGTCTTCTGGGCCTAGATTGCTGCTAAAGGACATGTCTGGACCCATTGCCCTGCAAGAGCCTCTGCCTGTGTTGATGTCAATGATATCTGTTATCACTGAGGTCAGGATAAGGATGCACAGAGTGAAGCACACCCTTCACTGGCTGCAGAACTAGGAAGAACTGGACTTGCCCTTCCCCAACTACAGAATTCAGGGGAGTGGAGACCAGCATCTATAGAGCTAACACTTTTCCAGCAGTGCAGCTCATCTGGCCCTGAGGGTTATGAGAGAGAGCAGAAGAGGTGAGTCTACCCCACTTTTACCTCATGTTAGAATTGGTAAAGGAAATGTACCCACCCAACCTGCACAAGTGCGGATGGGGGTCAGGGAGTTACCATCTGGGTTATAAGAACAGAAGAATTGGGTCTGCTCCTTAACAAGTGCAGCAATTGGGAGAGTGTTCCTGGCACCTCACCTGGGCAAGAGAGTAGAGCTGGCCCTATGTGGTCTGAGTGCATGTGAGCAAGATGAGAGGTCATGAAAGCAGGAGAATTGGCTTCTCCTTTCTACTAGCTGCATTGTGTGAGCTAACTGGGGCAGTGCTGGGAAGCTCACCCAGTGGTGAAAATGGTGGAAAGATGGCAGACTAACTCACCCAGGTACCACCCACGCCCACAACCAGGCCTATGAGATATCCCACTCTAACATCCTCTTCATCTCTGAACTGCTGGAGCATGGGAAGGGCTGGAACCTACAGAACCAATGCTACATGATCTCCATGACACGAGGCATCATTTGGATATCCAAGAAGTTTCCCAACGAGGGTAAATTATTTGTAGGGAAGTCAGAGGCTTAAAACAAACACAAGACAAGATGTATGGACTAATGGGTATGCTGTGTGATTCACTGGAATACAGTACAGACACCTTGCCAAGATGTCTTGTTTGTTTGGTTGTTTCATTTTGATTGTTTTTTGTTTTTAATTTTGTTTTGCTTACTGGAGAGATAGGAAGGACCGAGAGTAGACACAAGGGAATGCATAAAGGAAGGAGTGGGATTGAGAGACATGATGTGAAACCCACAGATAATCAACCAATTAGGAAGGTAGGAAAACCAGAAATATCTGCCTTTGATTTTCTTGAAATATACCATCAATGATAACCACATAGCAGACAGAAGGAATTTCAAGATAGATTAGGCATTATTTTCTTTTTTGGTATAGTTAGAATTAAATACTCATTTTTTAAAAAAATGATACATTTTTTATATTTATAGGTATGGGTGTTTAACCTGCTGAAGACCTGTTCACTACATGCATGCAATTTCATGAGAGGCCAAAAGAGATCATCAGATTCCACCTGAAACTGGCTTTTTAGCTGCTGTGTTGGTCCTTTAGCAGGGAAACAAATACTCAAAATGGAGGAGCCATGTCACTAGGACCTGCATTTAACCTTTGTCTAGCTAGTCAGTATTAGTATTAGTTGGACTAAATCATGATCAATCAAAGAGAGAAATTTTATGAGGCCAAGGCCGAATATATTATGTAGTTTGGCTAATTGTATTAGGATGCCAGGCACCCAAATAAGTTTGTTGTGGGCTCATGATCTAACTTCTGAGACTGACAATGAATTAGAGACTTAATTTATGGTTCCAAACTGGTACTGTCAAAGCAAGGGAAAAAGCATCTACCCTTTATGAATAAAGGGCATATAAAAACAGGGCATCAATATAGAAGATACAAAGCTTATTCAATTCCATAGATGATGAGATCAGTAAGAGAGATGGCTCAGCGAGTAAATATACCTGCTTCCATGAATAAAGGCCTGAGTTCCTTCCCGGGGACTCACATGACTGAAGGAAAGAACAAACCTCCAAGAAATTGCCCTCTGATTTCATGTGGGTGGGGGTGCCCAGTCTTGGAATACAAAAGCTAAGACATCTGGCTTTCCATCCATTATTCACCCTCGGATCTTTCCTTCTGATGCACTCATGTGACTGAAGGCACACTTCATGTAATGGAACCTATATCTGTCACAGTTTAGATGGCCAAACAATCTGAGATTATATGCCAGTGGTTCAAAGAAAAAAAATAGTAACAATAAGGTGGATTCTATTGATATCCACCTATATACATAGATTGCTGCCTTATTCAGCCATTATCGGAAGACTTCAGCAAATTGTAACAAATATAGTCTGGTAGTTTGAAAGTAACTGGCCCCCATAAGCTCGCAGAGATTGTCACTATTGGGAAGATCACCTTGTTGACAGAAGTGTATCTCTGTGGTGATAGGTTTTGAGGTCTTTTCTGCTGAAGTATATCTCAGTGTCACATAACACTTCCTAATGCCTTCTGATTAAGGTCCAGCCAGCACCATGTCTGCTGTACAGAGCACCATGCTCCTCCCTATGGTGATAATGGACTGTGCCTCAGAACTGTTAAATCGTCACCCAAGTAAATGTTTTCTTTTCTAAGATTAGCCATGGTCGCTGTGTCTCCTCACAGCAATGGAAACCCTAATTAAGACACACAGAGCTCCCCAGCCTGATATTGTGCAGAGAGAGATAAGAGATCTTGGAGCAATCAGTCTTAAATGGGATGTATCCATCAAATACCTCCGCTAAGGGCTCAGGGATCTTTGCTGAAGAGGAGGAAAGAGTATAGAAGTTAGAGGGGATGAAAAATACCATGGAATCAATGCCTTCTGGGTCCAACAGGGCTGACACACAACTGTAGTCAAAGACTGAGGCAGCATGCACAGGGCATGCACAAGTCTGCAGCAGATGTGGTCCTAGTGCTAAATGGAGTCGTGGACATGTGCCCCCATCCCAGAAGAGGTCTCCAATTGATAACCACTTGCAAATGATAATTTGGTTTCTTGCAATGGAGTCTCACCCTGGAAACACACTAATCTTAAGTGTAGGCTGCATGCCCAGCACTATATGGACAAAAGAAAATGAACTCAAGGACAAGTTTGGGGGTTCCCTGTCTCATAATGTTATGTCACAATTTTCCCAGTTAAAAAAAAAGTGACATTATTTTTCAATTTTGTTTTGTTTTATGGGTTTTCTTCTCTTATTACCCTATAGGTCCTTTAGGTATATATAATGGTTTCTAGTTTAAAGCTTTCATGGTATTCCTGAGTGTGTAAACCAGTAGATCTCTGTATCTTCCTATATTGCTTCTGCCTTTTCTTGGGCTATTACCTTCTGTTTGTTTGTTTTGTTCTAATGCAGTGTGTTAGTTTTTATTTTCTTTTATTATCAAACTGTTGAGGTCTGTTTGTTTTCTACTGAGACAGGAAGGGGAGGAGGAACTACGAGGAACAGAAGGAGGGAAACTAAATTAGAATGTATTATGTGGGGGGAAACTATTTTCAATAAAAGGAAAAAATTCAAGAAACAGCACATAAACTAAAACCAGCAAGTAAAAATGGGAATGGTAAGCAGCCAGTGTTTCATGAAGCTAATTTCAGCATTCAGAAAAGCTGGCATTAGTATCAGCAAAACTCTAACTGCCCAAATAACAAGGATTAATAGCTACCTACTAGTACGATGAATTCAAGAGGGAAATACCACAGATTAAGTACACTGGAAGGATAACAAAGGATTAGTATAAACACTTTGTATGAAATATTAAATCTAATGAAATAATCAAAATTTGTACAAGACGACATAAATGACTAAAATATTCATAGTTAAAAAGTTTCCTTAGGCTGGTAAAGTTGGTGGATGCCTTGAATTCCAGAACTCAGTAACCCAAGGCTGCTGGGTCTCTGTGAGTTTCAGGTCAGCCTGTTCTACATAGTGAGATCCAGGACAGCCAGGGCTACAGTACACAGTGAAACCGTGCCTTGAAAAATGAAACAGCAGGAATACAAAATATGCATAAAATAGCAAGCCTAGCAGTGTCATTCAACAGTGAAAGTATAAAGAAATATAATGGAAATATTGCTTCCCTGGTTAGTGATGCCTACTCATCTTCAGAAGAAACCTACATAAGGCAGCTTAGAACAGCCTGTTCACTCCAGCTCTTGGGGGTCTGATGTCATCTTCTGGCCTTGTGGGTTCTTACATACACATGCCATGCACACACACATTTTTTGAAAAATATTTTTATTTATTTATATTTCTTATTTTACATATTGATCCCAGTCCATCTCCCTCCTTTACATCCTCCCTTACCCCCCAATTCATCCCTCCCTCTCTCCCTCTTTCCAGGATTTCCATGCCCCCCAACCTCACTCCCATCCCATTTTCCCCTGAAATTCACAAGGACATTGATGCGTTCCAGGAGATGTCAACAAAATCTGTCAAGTCATTTGGAGTAGTGACTGTGACTTCTTTTTTACCTCTAAGTTAAGGGAGTATCCCTCCATGGGGAATGTGCTCCCAAAGTTCTTTTGGGCATCAGGGATAATTCCTTGTTTCACTGTCAGAGGTCCCTTAGACTGCCCAGGCCTTCTAACTGAGACCCATGTTCAGGGGTCTGAGTCAGTCCAATGATTATTTCCCAGCTATCAGTCTGGGGGCCCATTAGCTCCTCCTTGTCCTGGTCAGCTGTCTCTGTGTGTTTCTGTAGCCTGGTTTTGTCCTCCTTCTATGAACCTGGGTTCCAGTTCAGCTCAGGCACACATACGTTTTTAAAAACATGAAATTTAAAGGCATACAAATAACTGTCCCCCAGAACAGCAAAAGTAAGGACAAATAGTACAGCGTATAGGCTGGAATATAAAGTAATGGAAACAGGGATGTTCTGATGATGTCAGAGGAAAGGAAATTCACATTTTGGAAACTAGGCCAGCAATTCCTGTAACTTAAATCACAAGCTTATATTCCATCATGTAATGGCCTAGGTTATTAATTCAAGCAAGATCGTTCTACTCAAATTCCATGGCCCTTCTCATAAAATGAGATTGATGACTAAGTAAAATGCCTCCCTAAAGCCTTAATCTAGTAACTGATGGAAGAAAAAACAGAGATTCAAAGTTATGCACTGAGCAGGACTCCTGAAATACAGTTCTAGAGAGGGAGGAGTGATGAGCACAGGGGTCAAGACCTACTTGGGGAAACCCAAAGAAACTATTGACCTGAGCAAGTGGGAGCTCACAGATCCCAGCACAGATTGACCCAGATCCCCTGAGCATGAGTGTCACTTAGGTGGCCTGGGTAGTCTATGGAGCCACGCAATTGAACCATATTTGTTCCTAGTGCACAATGAGCTTTGGGAGCTCATTCTCCACAGTAGTGTATTCTCTCAGCCTAGATAGACCAGTTTTGATGCAGGTCCTGCCCCAAATCATGTGACAGACATTGATGATTCCCCACGGAAAGCCTCATCCTTCTTGGGGAGTGGATAGGGGGTGGGATGGGGTTCAGTAGTGGACATGGGAGGATGGGAGAGAGCGGGTTTGTTTATCATTTATATAAAAATTTATAACAAAGGTAAAAAACAAAATTATATCACTTGGTATGTGTGTGTGTGTGTGTGTGTGTGTGTGTGTATGTGTGTGTGTATGTGTGTGTGTGTACATGTGTGTATATGTACACTCAAGACATTGTGTATGTGTAGAGCTCAGAGAATATCTTGAGGCAGATGGTTCTTTCACACCACAATATGGATTCATGTTATCAAATTGCAGTCATCAGACTTGGTAAAAATCGCCTTCACCTCCTGAATAATTTGGCTAGCGCCCAAAATATTCCTACACACACTAAGACTTTTTAACAGCACCTTAACTCATGATAGGCTCTGATTAACATAAATAACCATTCATATATCCATATAATGCAATTTTCCTAAGGAATGGTCCATTGACTGAATCAAAATGGACAGACCTCAATAACATTATGCTAAGAGGGCAAGGGCAAAGTCCAGATCTAGGAGCCTACCTATAATTAGTTTTTACCTCTATGTGACTTTAGAAAAGTCAATGCTTCAGTGACAGAAGTCATGTTAGTGATTAAAAGGGAGAAGGGAAGACAAGAGAGAGGAATTTTGAGCTTAAATAATGTACTCCCAGTATGGAATAATGACTATCCAATTTAATATTTGCTAAAAATCACCAAGATGCAAAGCGATATGTGTGGATATTTACAGATGTACCTATGTCTTTTGGAGGGCAGTATCAAACCATGGGCTTTGTGTCCCATAGGCAAATGATCTACCATTTAACTATATGCATAAACCACTAAATTCTTTGCATATAAATTGGGCCCTCAATGAATGTATATAATTTAAAATGGTTTATAACACATTAATTTTCTAATTCCATTAAAATTGAACTGAAATTCTAAATAATACAAACAGCTTATCATACAGGTGAAGAATTACAATGCCAAAACACAAAGCCATATATCTGTTGTATTTGTGGTATCAAGTGAGAAAAACTATACCACTGTGCCACTGGAGTCCCACCAAGAACACACCTGACAGATGATGAAACAGTATAGTTTCCATCATCCTTCTGTCCAAACGACATCTTTTCAAATTCTAATCTTCTATGAGTTTGGCATGGGGAATCAATGTTGTGGTATGAATGTGGAGGTCAGGGGACAGCTGTCAGGAGTTGGTTCTCTCCTTCTATATGTGCAGTTCTGGAGGCTGAACTTGGGTCATCAGGCTTGGGTGCAAGTGTCTTTATTGACTAAATCAGCATATCTCAGAAATATCATTTAAAAGATACTTTTAAAAGCCTTCTATCATGCATCAAAATTATCATTTAGGCCAGGAAGTAGTCACCTACACAATACCAGACAGTTATTTAAGTCCCTTACTAGTTGATTAATTTCTAAAAACATGCAATGCTATTAAACCTTACAAGAAGTAAAAAAAATCACACGGACAAACAAACAAACAGAGCTCAGAGTTTAACTAAGATGTTCAAGGCTTCAAAACCAGACAAAGAAAAAGTAAGGATCTGAATTTGAATTTATATAAGGACAAAAATACATTTCTTCTAAATTGATTTCTATTCCAACTTCATAATAAAGGACTGAGAACAACTATGAATGAATTATTCATTCATGAGTTTAATAATCTCAACTATCATCCATTCTGGATGTTCTCATTGTACCATCTGAACACCACTTATATTCAAGAAAAATATTCAACAAATTAAAGTGTTTTTCAAGCAAGTAAAAGTGGTAGAAACCTATAATCTAGCCAAAAAGAAACCTAGGCAGATAAACCTTGAGTTAAAAGCCAGCCTACACAAGTATGTAGAGACTTTTTTAGGAAAGACAGTATATAGCAAAATACTGCCCATTATAGTCCTTAAGGAGGAAAACCTCTAGGAAAGACCATTTACACAACATACTATTTTAATTTAGTGAAGCCAGTTAAATTATATTAAATCCTAAAACAAAAGCATGTATTGTTACATGTTATCACAGTCCAGGGAAGGAAATCAACTGGTGTACTGGTCTCTGGATTTTATAGGCAACTATGTAACACTCTTGTAATTTCCAGCTTCTGTCAACCTCCTGTCCCATACTACACAAACCCAGGAAAGGAAAATTAGGCAAAGGATTTGTGGGTCCTGGATTCCTTTGACTTAAGAATACTTTCCCTTGTTTTCATCAGGTAAACAAAGCTAGATTTCAAGTAAAGAAAAGTTAAACAAACCAGAAAACCCAGGCAATGCTTCTGCATGTTATTCATACAGTAAACAAAGCAAAATACCATTTGTACTATTTCCCAAAGAAAACTGTGAACTTTAAGACATTTCAAAGAGAAACAACTAATATGACCATGAAATGATATGGTTGGCATCATCATTCAGTTTCAATATAATTGATAGGATATATAAGCTAGTTTAATTTTGGTAAATAAAACATAATTATCATCATAGCATAAAATACAGTGAATGAAATCCACTGGGATGAATCCACCCAAAACTTAAGAATGCAAGGCTTAAACAGTTTGTTAATCCCCAAGATTGAAGGTGTGCAAAAGTGACATCTATTTAACTCTGTCCTCTCAACTCACCTGAACTCTTTACAGACAATGACCTTTCAACACCTGGAATGCCTCTCCTGACCTGGGCAATCCAGAGATTCAAAAAATTAACCACATCTCTACAGAGTGTTCTGGAAATAAAAGTGTATAAGGGAGTGAAGTTGGTAACCAAAAGATGCTCACCTCTTTGCAATGAACTCTCAAAATGACTTCACTGTGGAGTGGAGAAGCAAACACCAAACACTAAAGTGTTGCTCAGTCCAGGATTCACAGTGATCTCCTGAATTCTCAGTGGGGTCCAGCAAGTTAATCTCAGGCAACCTTCCTATTGCAAGATTGGATGGGAATTGGGGTTACACTTTCATTATGAGAAGAAAATTGAGTGTTTCACCATCAATAGTTTTAAATGCCTTGCAGGTCCTATTTACTCACTAGGTCTGCAAGTACTAGAGGATGCCCTATACCTTGATGATTGAGGAGCTGTCTGAAACCAAGAACAAACCACCATACCTTTACCGCCTCCCTAACTATACTTGCAAATGTTCCCTGGCTCTAACGTGGAGCACTCTAGGCCAACAATAGCTGTCACTGTTGGGTAAATTTGGCTATTTGGATTTCTGTTCTGGTGTTTTCTTTGGTAACAACATAGGATGCATCTACACGCTGTTCTTCCCTGTAGAGTCAGAGTCCTAGCAAAAAGCCTTTTGAGACATGAATTACACCTGGGTGGTGGTTTCCCAAAATTTAACCCCAGCACTCAGGAGGAAGGTGGCTCAGTGATGGGCAGTTCTCTGATTTCCAGGTGATCCTGGTCTATTGAGGAAGTTCCAGTGTAGTTTGGGCTACATACAGAACCTTGTCTCCTAAAAACAGTGAGAGGCAGAGAGGGAGGGTCAGAGTGAGGAGGCAGGGACAGGGTGAGGGAGAGGGACAAGGAGAGTGAGAGAGTGAGAGAATGAGAGACAGGGTGAGAATGAGGGAAATAGGGAGAGCCATGAGAGGAAGGAATCCCTATCCATTCTGGAAGTGAGTGGCTGCATACACCAAGGGGTCTGATGAGGACACTGTTATCCCTGTCCCTGTCACCACTGTCATCTTTTCTACAGGGCACTAAGCTGAGGAAGGGAAGTGGCAAACTCACCATCTCCTGATCATGTGTAGGATTCCTGATGTCTAAGCAGATTCTCAAAGGCTATGTATCCTGCTTTATACTCCTGTTGAAGAAAGCTGACTGAATTGACTTGTGTTGACTGAAAGACCTTACCTAACAAAGAAATGAAGTGGAACCCAAATCATTGGAATGCAGGGCAGTCTGACTCAGATATCTGACCAAGGCCACTGTGACTTAGTTCCTGGAATTTGCTAACCACCTGCAATTTATCCCTAACAAGGCCATTAGATAGCGGGATTACAAGATTTTACAGATGGGACCTAGAGAACTAAAGAGATAGCTGCAACTCCCATTTGGTTAGGCAAGATTGATAAGTACACCCTGAGGCCTACTGAACTAAATAGTGAGACCATCTAAAAGGATAAAGAGCATGCTAGAGCCCATGACTCTGGTCATGTACTTAATGGTCAGAGGGCCATATCTGCTCCCTTAGTCTGTGGGATTTGACTTTAAAAATACCCGTGCCCAGACAATGAGGCTTCTCTCTAGTGTGATTGCTAAGGAGGCCCATTTGTGCAAACATTTCCAGTTCATTAAAGTCTCTTGCGTGCTGCATCAACTGGACTTTGAATTCTTGGGGGAACAGACAGAAATGGGGAGACTCCTTATTCTGAGGGTCTTACATAGACATGTTGGCTGAAAGCAGACACCATCATTCCAGAGACAGTGCACCTCGGATGTCCCCCTAGTATACAAGGGAAGGAAAGTGAAGATACAAGTTCAGCCAGGGAATACAGGGTAGAGTTGGTCCACACATCCCAAGCCTGGAATCCTGATTCAGTAATGTTCCCACATTTCTGTGAATCCAGCTCTCTGACTTTGATTCTGATTGCTCCTGGTATGTCTGCATGCATCATAATGGGAAATCCAGTGAACATCAGAATTGGGCTCTTAAAGTTATTGCACAGGGCCAACAGAGATCCAACATGACACAGGAAGCCCATGATTGGTAACACAAATGAATTCCACATCCCACTTGTTACAATGTTATGGTAAGAGGTCACCATTCCTGACCTTGGCTCCTTCTCCTGTCTCTTGCTGAATAGAAGATCTTTGCACCCCAGCATTATTTGTAAAAGCCAGAACCTGGAAGCAACTGAAATGCACCTCAACTGAAGAATGGATGGAGAAAATGTGGTACATTTCTACAAACGAGTACTCTTCAGCAGAAAAAAAAAAAAGAAAAAGAAAATGATTCTTGAAATTCATAATTCATGATTATGTGCCTGCAATCCACATGACCAGAAAAGCTAGGAAACAAGGAGTACCCTAAGACAGACATGTATTTTCTAGGAAGAAGGGGGAAAGTGATATCTCCTGAGCAAACTGGGAAGACAGGAAGCAAGGATAGAGAGTTAGAAGAAAGAGAGGGGGAGAAGAGAAGGGGAGAAGAGGGCATTGGGGAGCAGTAATATTGAGACAGTGAAGAATACAGAAGAGAAAGAAAAAAGACACCATAAAAGTCAGCACCATTATAGGTTTAAAGACAAATCTGGCACTAAGGATATCTGTAAAGGTCTATAAGGATGATCTGCATTATCCTACCAATCTAACCTTAATGCCCTTCCCTGATAATGAGATTTATGACTACTTTATATGCCCTCTTATAGCCTTTATCCAGTATCTAATGAAAGCATAAGCAGACCCTCACAGCTAAATACTGACCCAAACTCCTGGAATTCAGTTGCAGAGAAGGAGGAGTGAGCAGCAAAGGGATAAAATTCATCATGGAGAAACCAAAGAAATCGCTGACCTGAATAAGTGGGGGCTAAAGGACCCCAGACTGTTAGCTGAGAAATCAGCATAGGACTGACCCAGACCCCCTGAATATGGGTGAAAGTTACAAGGACTGAGCTGTCTATGGGGCCTCTGATAGTGGATCCTTATGTATCCCTAGTATGTGAATGGACTTTGGGAGCCCATTCCACATAGAAGGATACTTTCTCTGCCTATTCACATGAGGGAGGAATGCTTAGGCCCTGCTCCAAATAATATGACAGACTTTGAAGACTTCCTATGGAGTCCTCACCCTCCCTGGGGAGCAGGAAGGGGATGTGATAGGGGTGGGTAGAAAGACAGGGAATTAGGGGAGGGTGCAGAAACTGAAATTGAAAGGTAAAACAATCTACTTTGTAATGTAAATAAAAATTATCACAAAGTTACAAAAAGAAGAACTTTGTATCCATTGGAGAGACATGATTGACTCTTATGGTAGCATCACACAAAGACCATGCCCTCAGCAGGAGCTTCTTCCATGGAAAAATTGGAGTTTGCTTGTTCCCCCCACCTTTCAGAGATAAGGATGGCTGCACAGCCTGCTATGTCCCAATTCCCTCTTACTTTGTCCCTGTAGAGGAGGCAGACCTGGTTCTCAATCCTCAATTAGGCTGAATTTTCCACTGACGTATTCATATAAATTCATTACATTTATTTGTTCTCTATGAGAGATATACAGTAGGTTTTTGTTGTTGTTTTGTTTTTTGTTTTGTGTGTGTGTGTGTGTGTGTGTGTGTGTTTGTGTGTGTTTGGTGATTTTACTTTGAAACCAGAAGCAGTACAACCATGAAAACCAGTTTCAAATCATCCAAAATATGAAGTCCATTGTGCAATGGTTATTCCCGGCCTAGCCAGTGATTATTTTAATTTAAGTGACTTAAAAGCAAAGGAAATAGAAAATCCCAGTTTCCTAATATTATGATCTCTTTTCGAAGTCTCTCTAACATTTAATTACCAAGTGAAGTCCGTTCAACATCTTTAACAGAATTCAGGAAAAAGAGGTGTTGTCCCTCTAAAGTCTTTTAAGGACAGAGATCATGGTCAGGGTAGCTCTTATTCACTGCAACACATCTACAAGCAGTCTTATTTCAAATGGGCATTGGTCCGTGTACCTGGTACTCATTTGAGAGGAATGGCCATCAATTATACCCTTAAATGAATGCTAAATTAATGGGGTATCAGCTATAGTCAATAGCAAACCAGGATTGGAATGGGCCATCTTGATTTAATTTTGGTGAAGGAAGTGTATTGTTTCTCATGGTTTCTGTCTACTCCTTGAAGGGATCAGTGGAGTTTGACCAGAGACCCTGACACTTCATACTTGGACAGCACAAGGTAAAGTCAGAGATTGCCATAGGCACAGTCCCATGTTAACAGCACTGGATATTACAAAAGACCACTTACCTGTGGTTTCCTTGTGGACCCGAGGGAAGACAAGAGAAATGTCCTGCAATTAGAAAGATCACTCCTTTCTTTTCCTGATCATTGAGAACCTCACTGTGACTCGCAGAGGCCTGAAACTAATGTAGAGTTCACAGCCCCATACTCAGCCTGAGGGCTCACACTCTTGATGGATCCAATATGTCAGGTTCCTCTCTCAATAGGTCATCACACTTTCCCAGCAACGTGATGGCTCCAAGTTCTATCTGCTAAGGGCACTGGGCAATTTTCAGAATCTAAGTAGATGGATTCCATGACTGCAAACTTAAACCAATACCCACACTGTAACCAGTTATGCAGGTTCATACCGAATGTGCTTTCAAACACTTGTTTTGAGTAAGGTGATCTCTCTACAACTATATTTATGCCAACATGGCTTCTCATACTGATGACTAGAGAGATTTTGTGGAAGAATTGTGATATTCTTATTTAATGTTTAGAAAGTCTAGTTTAGGTCTCAACAAGGCATGAACTATGGGGCTTCCAATCAATCTAAGGAAACTCTGGATTTGAAGGAGGAGGTGCTGAGTGCCTTACAACATATTCCAAGAGAGGAACTTGGAGGGGAAACCTGAGATTCTGGTTCATTTATAGAGAAATAAATAGCAGAGCTGAAAAGACTATTCCTCATGACATCAGCAGTCCCTTCCTCTGAATTCTATGGTATCCTGGAGAGCTCATGGAATTCCATGATGTCACCAGTGTTGTAGCAACACCAACTGCCATTACGGAAATACTTCAGTGCCTCATGGTTATATCAGTAGCCATGTTGTCAAGACTGAGGTCTCTGTTTGGAAGAGAAGATGGAGAACATCCAGCAGCCAGAGAGAGGCAGAAAGAAGCTGCTGTTAGGTCTCAAAATGAAACACGCAAAAATAAGTGGTCATGGCCTAGGCACAGTGAGTGCTCGGAGGAGATGGGGAGATTACTGGAGGATGTGGGTTTGAGCTGGGACTTCCATTAATGGGGTAGAGGTTTGCAGGCCACTGACAATCAAAAGAACATTCCTGCCTCTCATAATTACTGATAGTTTGTGATTCCCTAACATTGGTTTGTCTCTTCTCTATGCCAGAACCTGGAGAAAGAAATCTATTGTGCTGGGAGCACCTAGTTTTTACCTTACTGTGGTTTGGGTTTATAATGTCAGAAGAGGAGGTATCTAGCAGTGGACAGGCAAGGAACAGTGTGCTTCCAGCTTAGGGCAGGCATCACTGAACTTCAGCCTCAGCAGGTTTCTTTAGGTGTAATGAGTTTCTGACACTAATCTCATATAGAGAAAAGAGCACCTGGATAAGATATTATGTTCTCTGTCTGTAAAGCAGAACTGTAACTATCATCCCCTGACAGTGGCATCCATTGGCCTTGAATTAGCAGTTGAGGGTGTCAAGCAATACTCCAGTGTAGCAAAAAAAAAAAAAAAAAAAAAAAAAGTCAGAGTCATGTTACCAGGGCACCAATAAGCTCCTAAATATTAGGTTCCATGTTTCTGTGCTGTCAATATACTTGGGTGACTTGGTCAGGTTTTTGACCAAGTTGGCTTCCTGCATGATTTATCTATCTACATCCATGGGCCTGGAATGAACAGGCAGGAGAACTGAGATCCTCACATCACCTGTGTTTTTGAGTACTTTGTCATTTCTCCTGGCATCTGAAAGCACAGGCAGGGTTCAGGGCTGTGGAACATTTTGAATCCTGTACCACTCTATTTAATCCAGAAAGATGATCTTTGTATTCACTTGAAACTTGTGTATGGAGGTAGAGGAAATCCCTAAGTGCTTACATAACCACACCTCTACACAGTGTTGTGAGAGCTGAGATCTACCAATGGGGTATCTCATCCTGGCCCAAACTTGATATATTGTCACGGGGTTCAAACATGATCTTTCTCATCAGTCCTCTGGGTGATCTGTACTTTCTCTATGCCTTTCCCCATGTCACCATATAATTTCACTTGAGGTCATCTACTCACAGAAAATGCTACAGAGCCATCATCTCAGCCAATGCTCCTCACCAAGAAACAAGTGAAGAAGAAAATGGAGAGGCTGAGCACAGACTTGCAGATGATGACCAACCACAGAAATGAGCTGCGAGATCGCCTGCTCTTCATCAGTGAAGGAAAGGTTGACAACAGGTATCCATCCTTTCAGACTCCACAGGAATGTCTTCACTATAACCCTCTCCTAGTTTATTGTAAGGTCTTATGTTCCACAGAGACACCTGACCATATCTCATGAGAACACATGTAATCTGGAAAAACAGAGAGCCTCCATGGAGCCCACCTCTGCCTTCTACATGTGTGTGAGAATATGGTGTAACATTTTGTCAATGTAAGGATACTAGAAATGATATCAAGACCTGTCTCTGCAGCTTAGCTGGCTTTTGGGACCCCCTTCCATGTACTGGATTACCTGCAACAGCCTGGATGAAAGTTGAGCAGCTCAGTCCTTTACCAAGCCCATTTGAGGCTTATCCCCTTCTGAGCTGAGATGCAGGAGACCTAGAAGGAGTTAGTAGGAAGTAGGGTGTAGGTGTGGGGCTAGGGAGGAGTGGAAACTGCATGCTCATGGACAAGCAAATATGCTATTTAAATAAAATAAACCTATATATTCTACTTGATTTTTTAAAAAAAGTTCTGAGGTTCTATGAGGCTGATCCTCCACAGTGACTCAGTAGCCACCTTATCACCTAGTTTCTTCTCAGTGGTGAGGCAGACCTGAAGATTTGGAGGAAGTGAGATGGTTACTCTATCTTCAGTGTTTTCTCTAAATGAAAACCAGAGTCTGTGTTATAAATCATATAACTCAGGAATTGTGACAGTAATGTACAGGTTCCCAACATGCATTTGGAAAGTCCCTGATAGGTGTTGGCTTTTGGAGATAATAGCTGCTATGAGTGTGTGATGAGTCTTTGATCTTGCCTACCATATTATGTGCTGGAAGCTCCTGGTAGCAGCTGGACAGGCATGGTCCCACATTATCCTTCATAGTGTAGCACAGGCAGCATTGGGACAGTTGAATGTTTCTTTCTAGTTCTGTGCCTTAAACCGCAGTGCTCCGGGCATTTCTTTAGAATCTGATTGTGAATGTTCTCTTCTGTCTGTGGTTTCTCAATTCTTTCTTCTTTGCTTCTCTCTCTCTCTCTCTCTCTCTCTCTCTCTCTCTCTCTCTCTCTACACCTACCTACCTCTTTCTGTCTTTCTCTCTTTATCCCCCCTCCCTCCCTTATACGTTCATACATGCATTTGGAAGTTTGTGTGTTTCCAAACAATCTGGAGGACAGGGCTATGTTGTGGATCCTAAGGGTTCGACTGCATTACTTAACAGGCTATGATGTTGCTGAGTTCTTTGATCCCTACTTTAAGCATCAGTGCTCTTGTCTTAAGTTCTTACCATGGAGGTACCTAGCAATAACTTGGGAAGTTTGTATATCTGTCCTGAAAATGATCACAGCACATTGAATATGTGCTGTAACTTTTCATAAAATCAACCTTGGACATAGAATCTATGTTCTAAAACATGAGAAAACTCATTGCAATATCTGGTATGTTCAGACATTTGGAATAGACTCCTGGTAAAACAGAGCATCTAGGACTGCTGAGTGATGCAGCCAGGGCACACTCCATTTGAACACACAGAAAGAGCTGATCCAGGGACAGGATGATAGATTTCAAAGCACAGGGAGACTCCAACACTTAGGAGCCAGAATGTGGCATCCAAAGGTTTATGGCGGAACAACAGACAACTTGAGTTCACCTGATCCTCGAGTTCTGTGTACATGGGGTTCTTTCCTCCTGTTTCTAGACCCTATCACAAGCCAAATCCATTCCATGGAAAATTGAAGTTCAATCACAAACAGGTCATGTGGGAACTAAAGATCTTTGAAGATGAGAAAACAGAGGCATCAGAGAAGTTCAGTGAGCTGACCAAGGAGACAAAATTCTATCGGTAAGTGCCCATCTTGACAAGGACCCCATTACCTGTGGAATGTATTTCTATCTGTGTTATGATTTCCCTGACAGAAAAGCCCGAAGCTCTACTTCTAGGCTGTTTGCACTTGGGTAAGGAGCCATAGCAAGCTGCTCATGGACTTGTGCTTCTTGGACTCAGTTAGCTAGGTGTGACAAATATTGTTAGCCACTGCCTCCACTGTGCTAGAGTCATAGGAGCCTCTATAAAGAATTGGGATTTGCATGTGAATGGAATGCCAGTCAGCTCTGGTCTTCTGGAGCTCACCCAGGCTTTACAGATCTGGTGGATGTGGAACCTGTAGATACTCACCTTGGGTTTCCTGTCCTTAAAAGAAGCCCATGACTTCCTGATGTATGCCCTTACAATGGTCCATTAAGGACAATGAGGGGAATCTACCTTCTATTGAAAGTACATGGACCCGTTTTGGGTATAGGTACTCTCTTTAGTAGTTTGGCTATTTGTAGAAGTATGTCTTCTCTCATTTTAACCTCCTGAGAAGAGCTGTTATGGCTGTATCAGAATCTGGGTATGTCTTTCTGGGAGTTGGGTCCTGGAGTCAGGGTGCCAGGGGAAGCTAGCAGGCCCTTACTATGTAGTCTCTGTCTCCAGAGGTCTGCACAGCCGACTCCTGATGGAAGAGACTCAGCTGAAAAGGAAGGTGGACATGCTGAAGCAGGAGAAGAAACTACAGGAGGAGTGGGTCCTGCTGAAACAAAACTTGGAGGATTTGAATTTGACCAATACAAACCAAGAAGAAAAGAGTGACCTAAAAATCCAGAAACAACAAGTAAGGGACAGGATGATGTTACAGATGAAGGTTGGCACCATTTTTACCTTTGACTGCAAATTTTCCCATCCACACATCTGTACTTTCACACATTGTATTATTCATCCATGCTCCTTCCCAGTCACCTATTTAAGACATCCAGGTATTAAATTCGTTGTCTATGTACAATTATTCAGGGAAGTTAGCCTGTTCAGAAACTAAATTATTGGGAAACCATTTCTGATGCTCTTCTTGAAGCTGCAGTCCAGTGAAGGAGATAGGTCAGTTACATATCACACATGTACTTTTCATTATGGTAGATAGGATTCTTTTCTTTTTCAAGACAGGGTTAGTCTATCTGTTTTAGAAGTGACTTTGTAAACCAGGCTGGCCTGGCTTCAAATTCACAGACATCTGTCTGCCTCTGCCTACAGATGCTGGCTTAAATGGCATAGTCCATCACAGACCCAGGATAGTTAAGATTCTAAGCACAGACTTCTGAGTGTGTGAGTTCTGGAAACTGGGGCTCATTTGACTGGCCAGGCTATTGTCATATACAGTGAGAACTGTTTCACATGGAGGAGAACCTCATCCAAGTTCAAATGTGTGCTATTCAGAGTCAATGATTTGGGTGATCATCTGGGAGTTTTAGACAAGCTCGTTATGGAAGCTGGGGATTTGGGCCTTTTCTGGAAAAATTCCCTGTATCTCAACATAATCTAGCCAAGAATAGGAACATAGTTTTCCACAGAAGAATCAGTCACCATGGATTGAAAACTGAGTTGTGAGACTATTGTAAAAGTATTGCTAAGGTTTGTTTAAATTCAACAGCCATTTTGGCACGGTATTTCTTCCTCCTAGCTCTCTTTTCTCCTAGTTCTTTCTTTGACTTTTTGTCAGATACACACACACACTAACACACACACACACACACACACACACACACACACACACACACATATATATATATATATAGTGAGTGAGAGAGGCTGTGGGAGGGAGAGAATTTACATTTTAGTCAACCTTAAGCCTGTGGGTATGGTGTTATATCATGCATGTGTGTATTTTTCTGAGGACACCACTGGATTTCATATCAGTCTCCCTCTTGAATCAATATATCTTACTTCCCTGAATGCTGACATTTTACTAGCCATGCTGCCCAGAAAGTTCTTGGAATCACTTGTATGTGTTTACAATTATATGGCAGTGTGTAGCCCTCCTTAAAAACACAATCTTCTAATGAACAGGAGCTCAAGACATTGAAGGAAAGACTTGAGGTCCTACTGAAGCAGAAGGAGATAGTGATTAACACACATGAACTTTCAGAACAGCTGCAACATCACTTTGATGTCTCCCAGATGAGGTAAGAACCTTGGCTGGGGAGGATAGGTAGAGCCTAGAGTGTCCCCTGTACCTGGGATCTTATCAATTTTGGGCTTCCTCTCACCTGCATGGGTCTCAGCCACAACCAAAAAATACAATCTCAGATAAATGTACCATTCATTCAACAAGAGCTTCCATTAGGAAACAGTATGTTTGACATCAGTGTGTCTGTAGAATTGAGTCTCCCTTCCTGTGTTCTCACCTCTCTGTGTTCTGAGCAGTATTTTCTTGAAATGACAGTGAATTGTCTTCCTCAGCCTGCCAAGTTTTGGGATTGAGTGTGTAAAACATCAGGCATGATGAATTTATTTATGAACCTCCTCTATAGGGAAGAGATTCTCAACTTTGAACACTGCGCTCTGCATCACTGATTCATTTCCTGTTCAAATTGCTCTCTTGTTAGAGATGGTTAAGGACTTTCCAGGTTGAAACAAGCTATGACTCAGCTACAGGCAATACCAGAAACTTCTTGGTATTGTCCTCTCCCAATCATCCAAAGGGAGTCTGGACACTGATTCTCTGGTCTGGTACTAAGACCATCACAATTTTCTGTTTGGTTCTAGCCAGGGCCAGGGTTCACAGGGACACATCTCAGAAATACTTCTCTCTCATGACAGGATCTATCTTGTGTACTGTTCATGTTCAATTTGCCTCATGAAAATGACAAGTGAGCTAATTTAATGACCTTGTTCTGATTTCCATGATGCAAGGGTATATTATATCTATGTATAAAATGATGCTGTCAATCAATTCTCATCATGTATAACTTGTACAGTTCTTATGCTGTGGACTGTTGTATTAATATACTGTTGTTATTTATGCAGTGATATGCCTAAACTGCAGCAGAAGTTCCTATTCTTTTTAGTAGAAAGTAAAACACACAGGGCTTAGTTTAAGTCATGAAATGTGTTTAGACCTGGGGACAGTAACACGTCCAGCTTCTCTGTGATCCTTATTCTTCAGTGGCACCAACAATGACATCAGGCAAAAGTTCAGTTTTGACTGGTGAAGTGCTGCATCATGTCAAGGGAGGGACTTGAAAGTGACTCAGCAGGTTCAGTCCTGGCCTGAGTCTTACCTGATTTTCTTTTCCAGGTCCACACAACTACAGCCTGAGATGGAGCAGGATACAGCCTTGGGTGAGAGTCACTTGCAGAAGGAACTGCTACAGCAAGAGCCACCTGCTGAGTGCCATCCCCACCAAGTACTGAACTGCTGAGATTCAAGGGAGGAATTGATGCACTCAGCTTGAAAACCCTGTTAACATTGGTGACTACCTTGTAAGGCCATCCACAGGCTGGAAGTCTGTTCCTTTTAAACTGTAGCAAGAGAATGCTGCTCATCTCAACTTTTCCTTTAGTTTTTGCTTAACAGTTTTGCTTTTTTGATATAGTTTTGATATTTTGATTTTTTTCTAGTTCTTGATTTTGATAATTTGCAAAAGAGTGCTGTTCATCACAATTTTTCCATTAGTTTTTCATTTACGTTTTTGGTTTTTTATTATAGTTTTGGTATTTTGATATTTTTTGGTCATGTTATTGTTTTTCATAATTTGTTAAGTCTATTAACTCTTTATTGCCAGCCATTTTAAAGCCCTTTTGATGAAAATGTATTTTTATACATAAAAGAACAAGTTGTCTCTTTTCACACTTGACCCCACGCTTTTTATTCAGGTTTGGTGTCACACTGCTATCTATCCACAGATCACATGTATTTGTGTGTCTCTGCCAGTTCTATGCAGCATGGGCAGGATAGATAGTTCCCTGCCAGGCAGCACCACATAGGCAGTTGGTGGCCTTGAGTGTAGACAGGATAACATAGTCCATGGATACACACTTCATAGTGAAATCAGTATACATTCTGTATCCATGCTGCTATGATTTTAGCTATACCTATTATATGTTACTCTATAGACATGCTGTCATGAATTGGTCACATAGACCAAATTATTGAGAAATGTACACATATTGGTCTATGTACTCGAGCAATAAAATAATTGAAAAATTATTTCATAAAAGAAATATGAAAATCCTGAGATATCTGCTTCTGTTTTTCTTTCAATATAGCATTAATTATTAACACACAAGTCACCAGGGAAATAGCTTTTTTAAAAATGTATATATTTTATTATTTTTCCTTATTTTCAATATCGATCCCTGATCCCTCACCCTCCCTCCATGCCTGCCAAACACACTCCTGTCCCATTCCCCACACTCCATGGTGATCGTGATACCTTCCGTCAATGAAGTCATTTGCAGCAGGGTCCAGGCCCTCTCTCCTACCTCTAGGTTAAAGGAATATCCTTCCATGGGAAATGTGCTCCCAAAGACTTTTCATGCACCAGGGATTCCTGATTCCACTGTAAGAAGTCTCTTAGACAGCCCAGCCCCATATTCACGGGATCTGAGTGAGTTCAATACTTGTTTCCCAGCTATCAGTCTGTAGGTCCATGAGCTCCCCTCTGTTCATTTCAGCTGTCTCTTTGTGTTTCTGAAGCCTGGTATGGACCCCTGATCATATCACTCCTCCATCTCTGTAACTGAGTTCAGCTCAATGTTTAGCTGTGGATGTTTGCTTCAGTTTCCATCAGCTACCAGCTGAGGGCTCTGTGAAGGGCATGAAAGTTATCAATCTCATTATCAGGGAAGGGAATTTAAGGTAGCCT
Source organism: Phodopus roborovskii (assembly GCF_943737965.1). Classification (NCBI taxonomy): domain Eukaryota; kingdom Metazoa; phylum Chordata; class Mammalia; order Rodentia; family Cricetidae; genus Phodopus; species Phodopus roborovskii. The sequence continues at coordinate 153,952 of NW_026126759.1, read as the reverse complement.
CTTCAGTGTTGCTCAGATTGTTAGTTAGGGACATCATCTTAAGTCTCTGGACATTTCTCTAGAGTCAGTTTCTTTTCATACCTATAATGGCTCCCCTTTTTTGCTCTCATCTACTCATCCCCCAACTCAATATTCCTGGTCCCACATGTTCTCCTATAATCCCCTTCTCATTGTCCTAACTCCCTCTTCTTCTCGCCCCCACCAAACCCCACTTGCAATACATTCAGGAGATGTTGTTCCTTTCACCATCTGTGAGAGACCTGTATGAATCTTTTAGGTTCTTCCTTGTATCCTAGTTTCTATGTCAGTGTAAATCCTTTGCTCTATGTCTAAGATCCATATATGAATGGGTATGTACCATATTCTACTATTTGTGACTGGGTTTCTTCACTCAGAATGGTCCATTCAAGTTCCATCCATATGCCTGTGAATTTCAAGATTCTGTTTCTTCCTCCACTTTGCAGTATTCTAGTTTGTAAATGTAACACATCATCTTTATCCATTCTTCAGATGAGGGGCATCTAGGTTGTTTTCAGGTTCTTGCTATTACAAATAATGCTGGTATGAGCATAATTGAACACATGACTTTATTGCATGGATGTGGATCATTTTGCTACATGCCTAAGAGTGGAATTCTGGGTCCTGTTTTAGACTTATTTCCATTTTCCTGTGTAACCACCATACTGATTTCTAAAGTGTACTCCCACTAGAAGTGAAGGAGTATTTCCTTTTCTCAACATGCTCTCCATCATAAGCTGTCATGTTGTCTCAAATTTTAGCTATTCTGACAGGAGTTATATGGGAATCTCAGAGATGTTTTGATTTGCAATTCCCCTAAAGGCTATGGATGTTGAGCACGTACTTAAGTGTCTTTTAGCCATTTTGCATTCCTCCCTTGAGAACTCTCTACTCATTTCTGTACACCACTTTTTAATATAGTTACTTGGTGTTTTGTTGTCTAGTTTCTTGAGTTCACTGTATATTTTGGACATCATGCCTCTGTCAGAACTGGGGTTGATGAAGATCTTTTCCCAGTCTGTGGGCTGTTGTTTGGTCTTATCGACTGTGTCTTTTGCTTAGAGAAGAATCTCAGTTTGAGGAGTTACGATTTATTACTTTTTGAGCTCAGTGTCTTTGCTACTGGTGTTATGTTGAGGAAGCAGTCTCCTTTACCAATTTTTTCAAGGATACTTCCCAACTTTCTCTTCTAAGAGGTTCAGTGTGGCTGGATGTATTTTGAGGTCTTTGATCCATTTGAGCTTATGTTTTGTGCATGAGACAGACATGGGTCTATCTGTACTCTTCTATACATCATCATCCAGTTGAGCCAGCACCATTTGCTGAAGATACTTTCCTCCTTCCATATGGAAGCATATGCTTGCAGTTCTTACACAGTCCGGCAGTCGGCACTGGATCCATTCTCATAAATTATAGTTGGTGGCATTGAGAGATAGCAGCACATGCTGTTAAACTATGAGGCTTTTGGTGTTCACGCTCTAGGTTGTCTATTAATTATATTAGATCACCCCTAACTGTTGTTAAAATTTCCAGGTAATTTACCTTATCCTACATGTTACACCTCTGGTTAAAGCACATGTATGTATGTATATATGTATGTATGTATGTATATTTGTGTATATATGTATATATATGTATATGTATTTGTGTATGTGTATGTATATATATATGTATGTATGAATATGAATAAATGTATATGTTGTCAATTAATTAGAGGCTATTTTCAATAATACTACTTATATCTAGTTATTTTAGATAGGGTATCTAGGTTCTCAGAGATGTACTGAGCATATATATTTAAACTTCAAACACTTCTAAACCCTACAGAATATGGCATTTAATGCTTTAATAATTTCAAATGCTGTTAATAGGAGACAGATTTGTTCCTGACAACATGGAGATACTCCTGATTATATTGTGGTCACCAGAGACCCTCCATTTGGAGTTTGTTTTCTTCTTGGCTAAACTGTCATGTTGGGCAAAGAACTGCCCTTGCTTCAACTGCTGACATGGATTTACTGTACTAATGCGATAAGTAGGATACAAGCAAAAAGAGAATGTTACATCTTGCCAAGACAGTCTTTCATATTATTCATCCTTGTAATGATCTGTGAAATATTCAAGGACTTAGTGACAGTTGATTGCCTAGACATTTCTAAGAGATCTTAGGTAGCCACCTGATTTTGTCATTTCTTACATGTTTAGTAATTGACCTGCCTGTACTGCTTGCTTAACCAAGTAATGCTATTTTCAGTTTCAGGTCTTTGAAGATGTTAACAAGTGAATACTCACAACTAATACCCTCTTTTACCTTGTATAGAGCTTCCACTTTCTGGAATAGGAAAGCTATTGCAGTAATCTCTATAATATTCCATTTACCCTTGGCCTGGATAATAAATATGTGTTTCTTCCTTAATGTTGTTCTTGTGAGTTTCAGATATAATCTTTTTTTACCTTTCTCCTAAAGTAAATATGATATGTGATCATTGTACATAATGTGTGTTCCAAAGTTATTTAGACATAGGAAAGTAGTGTAGGGGCAACATGTTCAGCCAATAGATTTTGCCTTATGGTGTGGATTCTGTGTGCAGATGTGATCCCTTATAAGGAAGAAAGGGGGCTTACTCTCTCTGTGGTGGTTGTCCTATCATCCTGCATCACAGTGTCTAGTGCCTTAGGGTCACATGGTCATGATAGCTATTTATCTTCATTGAGTGAGTGGCCTCAAATAAATATCTGTTACACTTTTATTGGGACTTTCCTTCATCTGTCCTCACCCAACCAAAGTTTGAATTTTCTGTTGACATGCAGGGATATGTCTATGATGCAGACATGCTAATAGTCTTACGTTGCCAGCGATGCATGCAGGTTTGTAAAGTCCCCACTGATTTCTGAGGGTTTAGGATCATGCTTCATGATCAAGTATTGTGAGTGTTGGAGCAGATCTGTCACCTCTCACAAGGGGGAGAATGTATATTGGAACATCTGATAAAATACAGAGTTGATAAGACCTGCCATGATATGTCTGGGTTTGAGGTATGCTGTCCTGATGACAAGAAAGATCTCCAGCTAAACAGTGTTGGGAGGAAGCTGCAGAGCAAACACAATGCATGAAGCCTGCAACAGAGAACAAATGCTTCTGATGGAGCTCCTGGCCGTGCAAAACTGTGATATGAGAGGGGACAGATAAACCTGCCATTTCCCATGGCAGATCTCAGAGTAAATTAAGGAAGTGTTTCTTCATAGTAATTGTTTATAACTGTAGAGCTCCTGGGAGTGGTTCAGACTTCTAAGATGGAGATGAGTCATACAGAGCCTTAAAATACTGAGTAAAGTGTCCCTGTGGATCCCCAGACTGGTGCCAAGGAACAGGTCTTTTGCAAGGTCAGCAGTGAGAGAAATGGGGAAGAGGATTTGGTTACACTGTGCCTTAGTCCATAGTCTCCTTTTGAGCTGACCCTGACTCAGAAGCGCCATTCCTAGACCCAAGGAATCTGGGTCAGCCTTGGTTTACACTACACTACCAAGTTACTACTATCTATACTGATGACTCTCCTTGGCCATCTTCTCAGTATCTGGAAGGTGCCTAGGTCAGCTTTCTTACATGTGGGTGCTCAGCAGAGTGTTTGGCTGGTATGGTAAATGCTGCTAGTTGGACAGATTAACCTGGTTTCCTCATCTTGCATTTGATCAAGTATGTAATATTTGCATATAAGCGTTGTCCAGGCTAAACTGTCCTCAGTGCCCAGTGTGCACTAGTCCTACCAGGTGGGTGTTTAGATTTTCATTTTTCTGACATAGGGTTTCACTGAGTGACAGTCCTGGCTATTATGGAGAGGATTCTCATTGTAGACCAGGGTAGCCTTGAACTCACAGAGATAGGCCTGGGTCTGTCTCCCTAGAATAGGGATTAAATATGTGTGCCTATACTGCAAACCTAAATTCCTAGAACTTAAAGCACTTTGTTAGGCTTTCTTTTATTATTATTATTATTATTATTATTATTATTATTATTATTATTTATATTTAAATTAGAATTAATCTTATATTACGTATAAATCCCAGTTCCCTCTCCATCCTATCCTACTTGACCCCCAATGCCATCCCTCTTCTACTCCTCAGTGAGGTTGAGGCCATCTCTGAGGGATCATCAAAATATGTCAAGTCATTTGGGGTAGAGCCCATGTCCTTCCCTGTGTCCCTAAGATAAGGAAGTGTTTTTGCATGGGTGACGGGTTCCTGAAGTATGATCATGCACAAGGGATACATCCTGGATCCACTGCCAAGTCCTTATGGTCTGCCTAGTTCTCCTAGGTGACACGCACGTTCAGGGAGCTTGGTTTGGTCCTATGTTGGTTCCCCAGCTATCAGACTGGGTCCGTGGGTTCACTGTTGCTCAGATCAGTTGTTTCTGTGGGTTTTCCCAGTGTAGTCTTGACCCCTTTGCTCATCACTCCTCCCTCTCTGAAACTGGATTACAGGAGTTTGGCTCAATGCTTAGCTGTGAATCTCTGCTTCTGTTTCCTTCAGGTACTGAATGTAGGCTATAGGATGACATTTAAGGAAGTCATCAATCTCCTTACAAGGGAAGGGCACTTACGGTACCCTCTCCATGATTGCTTAGAGTCCTAGCTGGGGTCATCCTTATGGATTTCTGTTTAATTCATTAGTACCACATTTATCTCTAAACCTATAATTGCTCCCTCTATTGATGTGTTTCTCCACTTCCATCCCCCTTCCCCCATGCTCCCAGTTACTTCAGGGGCTTTTGTCCTTTCCTCCTTCAATAGGGGACCATTAAAGTCTCTCTTACATTCCTCCTTGTTTCCTAGCTTCTCTGGGATTTTGAATTATGAGGTGGTAATCCATTGCTCTATGTCTAATATCCATATATGAATGAATACAGACCATGTTTGTCTTTCTGTTCCTTGGGTTCCCTCACTTAGAATGCTTTCATCTAGTTCCATCCATTTGCCTGTGAATGTCAAGATTTTGGGTTAGGGTTAGGGTTAGTGTTAAGTTTTTAGTTTTTTGGGGTTTTTTTTTTTTTTTTAACCTGATGAGTAGTACTCCATTGTATAAATGTACCACATTTTCTATATACATTCTTATCTTCAGGGGCATCCAGATTGCTTCCATTTTCTAGCTGTTATAAATAATGCTGCTATGAACATAGTTGAACAAATGTGCTTGCTTTATGATTGTACATCTTTTTGATATATGCCTAAGAGTGGAATTGCTGAATCTCAGGTAGACTAGTTCCCATTTTCCAGAGGAACTGCCATACTGATTTTGAAAGTGGCTGAACAAGTTTGCACTCCCACGCGCAATGGAGGAGCATTCCCTTTTCTCCAGGTCTTTCATTTTAATCATTGGGATGGGTGTACGATGTTCACCACAGGAGAAATCCATCAGTACAAAGTCTCAATTCGGAATAACTCTGCCCCAAATATAATGACACCCATATTCATAAAAGAAATGCTACTAAAACTCAAAGCTCACATAAAACCTCTACACTCATAGTGGAGATCTCAACACCCCACTCTCACTACTGGACAAGACTACCAGAAAGAAACTTAAAAGAAACAAAGGAACTATTAGAAGTTAAGACCTAATTGGGCTTAAAAGGTATCTATAGAACATTCCATCCAAACACAAAAGAATGTAGTTTCTTCTCAGCTTCACATTGAACCTTCTCTAAAATCAGCCACATACTAGGAAACATAACAAACTCCAACAGATACAAAAAATGTATCTTATCAGACCACTATGCCTTAAAGTTGGAATTCAACAAAAACACAAATTGTAGAAACCATAAACTCATGGAAACTGAACAATGTGCAATTGCACCATTCCCAGGTCAAGGAAGAAGTAAAGAAAGATGTTCAAGACTTCCTAGAATTCAAAGAGAATGGAGATACAACATACCTGACTTATGGGACCTTTGAAAGCAGTACTTCTAGAAAAGTTCATTGCAGTAAGTGCTCATATGAAGAAAATGTAGCATAATCACATTAGAGAATTCACAGCACACCTGAACACCCTAGAACAAAAAGAAGCAAACTCAAACTGGAGGAGTAGATGCCAGGAAATAATCAATTTGAGGCCAGAAAACAACAAACTAGAAAGAAAGAAAACAATACAAAGAATGGATGCAACATAGACTTGTTTTTTTGATAAGAACAACAAGATAGACAAACCTTTATCCAAACTAACCAAAAAGCAGAGAGAGAACATGCAATTCAACAAAATTAGACATAAGGAGGGCACACCAACAGACACAGGAAATCCAGAGAAATTTCAGGTCATACTTTGAAAACCTGTACTCCACAAAATTCGAAATTCCAAAGGAAATTGACAACTTTCTGGATAGTAATCACTTACCAAAATTAAATCAAGAATAGACAAGCAATTTAAATATACCTATAACCACTAATGAAATAGAAGTAGTCATCAAAATCCTCCCAATCAAAAAACGCAGGACCAGATGGCTTCAGTGAAGACTTTTATCAGAAATTCAAAGAACAGCTAATACCAATACTCCTCAAAGTGTTCTACAATAGAAATAGAAGGTTCATTACCAAACTCCTTTATGAGTTGGCTACAATTACCATGGTACCCAAGCCATACAAAGACACAACTAAGAGAGAACTACAGACCAATATCCCCCATGAACATTGATGCTAATATACTCAATAAAATACTGACAAATCGAATCCAAGAACACATCAGAGAAATCATCCACCATGACCAAGTAGGCTACATCGCAGAGATCCAGGGATGGGTTCAACATATGAAAATCTATCAAGGTGATACAACCTATAAACAAATTGAAAAAGAAAAACCAAATGATCATTTCCCTAGATGCTGAAAAGTCTTTGATAAAATCCAACACCCTTCTTCTTGCTATTGTAAACACAGCAGCAGTGAACATGGTTGAACAAGTGTCTTTGTGATAGTTGAAGTGTCATTTAGGTATAGTCCAAGAGTGGTACAGCTGGGTTATATTTTATTTCCAGCTTCCACATGAATACACTCACCCATTTTCATACTGGATGTACAAGTTTGTATTCCCACCAGAAATGGATGACTGTTTCCCTTTTGCAACATCCTTGCCAATATTAGCTGTCATTTACTTTATTAATCTTTTCTATCCTGACTCTTGTTAGGTGAAATATCCACATAGTTTTGATTTACATTGACCTGATTTCATAGTATATTGATCATTTTTAAAGTGTTTCCCAGATATTTGAATTTCCTCTCTTGAAAATTAATTCATCTTCCTCTTTCTCTACATTTCTTCTCTCTCGTTCTCTTTCTCTTTCCCCTTTCCTTTCTCTTTCTGTCTTGCTTCCTTCCTATTTCAAAGACTCAGTTTCTCTGAAGTTTTGGAGCCTTTTCTGTAACTAGCTCTGTACACAATGCTGACATCTAACGCACAGAAATATACCTTTCTCTGCATCCCATGTGCTGGGATTGAAGCCATGTACCACAATTGCCAGGCAGTTATTTGCTTTCTTCACTCCAGTTTTTTAGTTCTTTATATATTTTGGATATTAGCCCTATATTGGATATATAGTTGGCAAAAGTCTTTTCCATTTTGTCGCCTGCCATTTGATATAAAACACTATTACTGGCAAATTAGTTATGCTCTATGGGTGAGGTCACAACATTGGCAGACACATTGAATATAATAGAATTCATTAAATTTATTTAGTGAAAGATCCCTATAAAATAAAACATTCTTTACATCAATAATTAAATAAATATTCTTCAAAATGTTTTACTTAATTCTTGAGTCTTTCATAGAATGCAATTTGGTCATATTCATCCCCACACACACATTTCAACCAATTTTTTTTCTCCAAATATGTCTCTACAGCTGTGATGCCCAATTTTGTATCTTCTTCTTTCAATAAATTTTAATAATTTCAGGACCAGAATTTTGAAGGAAATTGACTCTGCCTCTGCCAGAAGCCATTATTCCTTTTTAACTCATGTGTTAGGAGGATGGTCTCATTCCCATTTCTGACTCCATGCTAGATAGTGTTCTAGTGACCACAGCTGATGAGTCATGACTATAGTTACTGTGGCATGGCTAGAAAAATCTCTTTGCTCTAATCCTCCCTGAACTATGGCTGCTAAAATATTTTTGCCTCATGTTCTATGATAGCCTTTGACACTCAAGGGAATGATGTTATGCAGATGCCTCATTCATCATGAATGATAGCAGTAATATAAAATCAAAAATATAAACATACTTGAAACAAGAAGTTGGTTCTTTGAAAACATTAACAAGATGGGCAGACCTTTAGCTAAATTAACCAAAATGAAGAGGATCATGAAATTAATATAGCAAATGAAGAAAAAGGAGACATGGAGAAAATCAATTTTTCAAAATTCTCATTCCTCAAACTGGAAACATCTTTTCAAAAATTAATGAATTTCTATCTCTATATGTTCAACCAAAATTAAATCAAGATAACATGAATAATTTAAACAGCCCCATGCTGACCAAAGGATTTGTAGAGGAAATACAGAGAGTCCTCTGGTCATAATACCTGTATTTCAGAACATCTGAAAACTCAAAGGAAATGGACAAATTTCTGGATATATATCACTTAACAAAATAAATGTTATTTATCTATTCATCAAGTAATGTTTGGGGGGTGTTGACTTACCAGCTGCCATGAAAAATGCTATGAATATTTTATACAAATATTTTTATACCACTTTTTTAGGGACATAAATTTTTATTTCTGTTGAGGAAATAACTATAAGGGGAATGCTGAATTATGCACCCAGTAACTTAGATTTCATTTAGAAGAATATGGGTTGTTTTCCAAAGTGGCTAAACCATTTGGCAATTTTGCCACATTTTGCCAACATTTTTGTTCTGATCTGTGATTTTTGATATTATCATAACACGTGTGGGTTTGCTTCTCTCCTGAAGCATACTTTTTTATGAAATAGAAAATATCATTTTATTTTGCTACTTTCTTGAAAAATGAGGTACTAGAAGATACTCATCATGGGTAGCTTTATTATTTCTTTCTTTCCTTCAAAAATATTCAACACCTTCTATGATCAAGCAGTATACCAAATATCAAAACTGTAGCTCAGGCCTTGCCCTCAGAGAGCTGTGAGAAGTTGTCACTGTGGTCGATAAGCTTGCCTCAACATCCTGTTAAGTAACCACCATACATTGACCAAAACAATGTGTGTTATTGTGTACAAAATTTCTATCCCTATATATCTTTTATGGTCAAGTTATTGTTTTTATTTAAGACAGACAGACAGATATGCACAAACACACTATAGCAGCTGTGCTGACTCAGAGATTATACACACTACCCTAGAAGTTACAGAATTGTGGGATATTAGTTTTCTGAAGTTAAGAAAGCAATAAGCTAAAAGGAAAGCCAGGTCCACTATACATATTATTATTAACACTCAAATGAGAGCTCACAAGAGTCTGTAATTTGAGCCACATGTTAAAAAAAAAAAAAAAAAACTATGAGTAAACAAGTTAGGACACCTCATATCACTCAAAGAGACAGAGACAGGAGCACTGGGTTTGTACTAGATGGGGCCCAGCAGGAGAAGGATGGACACACTCCCCAGTCCCTAATACAACTGACAACCATTTGTAAATGAAAATTCAGTTTTCTCCAAGGGAATCTCACGGAACCAACAAACTACTCCTTTTTAGTTTTGGATTTCATGGTAGGGTTTCCTCTGTGTAACAGCTCTGGTGGTACTGGAACTCCCTTTGTATATCCGGCTGGTCTTCAACTCACTGATATCCCCTGTACTCTGTGTCCTGATTGCTGGGATTAAAGGCATACGTCATCTGTTGCTAAATATCACTGATTTTTTACTTTATTTTTCTTAACATCTTTTCTTCTCTCATTTCACTCTACAGGATCTTTGCATATACATTATGGCTTCCAGTCTAGTCTTTCATGGGATTCCTGAAAGTGCTTTCAAGAGGGATTCTGCATCTATATTTATTTCTTCTGTGTTTTCTTGGACTTTTACCCCTGTTTCTTTGTTTTGTCCTATTTTGATGTTTTAACTTTTGTTATATTTATAATATTTTATTTTATTATCCCTTAGAAGCCTAATGAGAAACATAAATTGGTGGATACAGAAAGGAGTGAGGTGGAGTGGGGTGGAGCTGGGAGGAACCATAATCATGGTATACAATGGGAGAAAAAAAATATTTTCAATAGGAGGGTGAAAAAGACACTTCATAGCTTATTGAGTGACAAGACTGTCAGGAATCTAAGGGAAGCTATAATATCCCTGTTGCGCACATGAATCACATGTATTACAACCCAGGGCTCTTGTGTCTACATATATAGTCCAGATTAGAGACTTCTGTGTCAGTTAGATATAGAAGCAAAAAAGTCCCATGCTTTTCACATGTAGTTTCACTAAGCAAATTACAGAAGCCAGGGCTAAAATGAAAGCATGCTTTATTGTCTAGGACTTGCAAAGATGACAAGATCAGTATTGTACTGAAAAAAATCACTACAGTAATATAAACAAACACAGAATAGTTAGGTAGGGGCTTACTGACAACAAAGACCGCAGAAGAGTATTCTGAACCATGATGGTTCACATGTAAATGCAGTCAGGTTCACTTTAGAATACAATAAAGATGCAAATGGAAAATTGAGGAAAAGGCAGAAATCATAAAAGGAGAGATGCAGAAAGATACACAATAAATGGTACAGAAAACCTAGAGGAGAAGATTTACATGATTTAGTTAACTGAATAGGATTCAGGAAATTTTAAGAGCCAAGTTCACAATTGTTTATTATTGGTGATATTGATGATTATCATATCAAAAGCATCCAAAGATCAACTTTAATAGTCGTGTTACCCAGGCTTCTAAAATTTACTGAATGCTTTCCTTGTATTGCTGGAAGCAAATACAGCTCACAATAAAAACAATGCAACTGTAAATGATTATCTAGTTCTCAATAACAACAATGAGAACAAAAGGTAAATAAACTAAGGATTCATAGAGCTACAGTGCAAGAGCAAATCTATTTATTTATTTATACCCAGCAGAGTATTCAGTCAATTTGGAAGCTTTTGTTGATCATAAGACAAACTGTAAAGCTAAACAGAAAATATTTTATATACATTTTAAAATGGGGAAATGAGTAAAATGACGCAGTAATGTGGATGTGCAATTTTAAAAGTTTTGAAAAGCATATGTGCTCTCAAAGAAATGCTCCAGAAGACATTCACAGAAAATGATGATTTGCACTGTTTGAGCCATACAATGCAAATATAAATTTTATAAAACAGAATTGGGCTGGTTCAACAGGGGAACCTATTACTACTCCAAAGTATTTGAAAATGTATTAGTTTTAATATGTGTATTTGTTTCAAATGTTCACACTGGTCTTTTCCTCCTATGGATAAATTCCCAAAATCTTGTTGAAACACTAATACCAAAGAGCATGCCATTTCATTATATATAAATTCAGTGTGCCTGAAGCCTATCTCTTCTTTGCACTTCTTTCATATTCAAATCTTTATACCTCAAAAGATTACATTACAAGATATTTAAATTACATATTTACTCCAACATAAAACAGGTATTCAGTATTTACGATACTATGAATCTAGATACCAGTTATGTATTGTTGAAGAATTAAGACTTACAAGAGTCCTCCTGAAATAGCTTCTTTACGGAAGGATACAATTTAGATTCCTCATATATGTCATTAGTAACAGCTCTCAGAGGCAAAGATGAAAACTGCATTTAATCATAAAGAATCAGCCAGTAGAGTCCATGAACTGATAATTTGAGGGAAGCAGCACTGATGAGTAAAAAAACCTCAGGTGGTGATGAGCTAGTAGTGAGGCCAGGGCCAGGGTAGCTTTGCAGAGAACACAATGGGGATAGGGAAAATGACTATGGAATAATGCCCTAGAGTTGTGTGTGAGAGCAGTGTGAGTCTTGATGGGAATGGGAATTTATTCTTAGTGATGGTGACATAACACTGACAAAGTAAACAACAACAAAAAAAATCCAAAGGATGACATGATCACACAATATTAGATGCTTAGTAAGAATCTAGGTATCAGTAGCCACCTTTAATCCTAATAACTCTGAGATTAGTATCACTGTATTTACATTGTCCATTTAAGGAAATTTAGATTTGAGAGATCATTGACCTCCAGAACATCAGATAACAAATCAAAAATGTCAAGAAATTGTACACAGACTCAATTCCAAAACCATATGCCTCATCTTTACTTCACAACATAGCTTAAAATAATAGCAGTACACAACATATACAAACATTTGATGTAATATATAACAAAAGTCAATCAGGCATATCAGGTATTTGTTTTCATAATTTTTCCAGGTTCTAAAACCAGTGTTTTAATTACAGAAAAATATAAATGAAAAGTCATTCTCTAGAGACACAGTTATTGCCTCCAAATACTGGCACCAAATCCAAGAGTTTGCATATGCATTTCAATGAAATTCAATATGCCTACAGTAGACTTCAACTTCTAAGTAACATAGCTAATACACATCTGTCAAATATTTATCTCTTTACACTTTCACCTTGCATCTTAAAAAATATCAAGCCTAAAGTTAACATACATGAAAAACCCACCTAATTAACTACAAAGAGAAGCATTTCTCCAGAGTTAGTAACACTAGTCATTCATGAAAAGTCCAAAGCGACTTCTTGTTCTATTACAATAAAATCATAGTAGAAAACATTACTAGATACCAATAACACATCAGTATGAAAGCTGATACTCACACTTGTCTGCACAAGTACCATGAATATGTTCAGACCATCCTATTTGGGCCTTGATCTCATACCATCACGATAAGAAAGGTTAAAAAAACAAAACAAAACAAAAAAAAAAACACTCAGATTAGCATTCACAAATGCGGTGTTCTGCCCCGAGCCTACTTTGGAACTGCAACATCTGTTTTCTTATTTGAGAGGTAATACAATATCTTCCATGAAATCACATAACTGTAACATTTTCAAATCTTAATGGGGTTAACGAAATCAACCATAACTTCACTGAAATGGAGCTGGAAAATCTAAATTCCAGAAAGGGATCAAGCAGACCAAGGGGAAAAAACAGTTATTCTTCTCACAATGGAGTTACCATCTTACCTAGGTATTGTATGATAAATATCCAAATATATACAGATACACTAGGAATTTCATTGGCTTTTCACTTCTCCCTTTTTTTAAAGGGTGAATATGGGATGGAGTGGTCCATTTTCATTACTCTAATGAAATATTGGATAGGTATAAATAAAAAAGGTTAGTTAGCTTAGTTTAGAGGTCAAAAGATAAGGTAAAATGATTTACATGTGGGAAGTCTCCTTGGCTCTGTCATCACATGGAACAGAATTACAAAGCATAAATGGAAGCAGGGGTCAAAATACTAGACAAAAGCAAAAAAATTACTTGGGTTCAGGTTTAGAATTTTTAAAACATTCCCATCTTTCCCCAATTAAATAAAGTATGGTTCTCCAGTCATACATACCGTGCTTAAAACATGTACTGTAGCAAAGGAAATCATTTTGGCTGCTTTATGGCCCTGAATGTACCCACAACAACAGGGAATAATTGTACAAATCTCTCTATGGAGACATAACCCACCTGATCATAGCATTCCAAAGGAGCAGGGGACTACTCCATGGTCCTCTTGCTCAAGTGCTGTGTGTTGGAAAATGTCACGCAAGTTATTCATGGAGAAGTCGCTGGTATAGAAATTGACCTTGGTGTGCTGGAAATATTTGTTGAGGGCAGGTAGGAGTACACTGAGATGAGAGTCCTTTATCTCACACCCCTGGAATTTCAGGGTCTCAAGAGTATCTGAAACATTCTCCAGGGGAAACCTCAGTTGTATCCTATATAAATGGGATGTTGTGACAGAGCTCATATCTAGATGTTTTAGTTGATGGATGTCCGTCACTGGGAGAATTGATGCAAGTGTGACTGTAAAAGGTGGCAGTGAGTGACAAAGAACGTTTCCAAGGGGGTCTTCAGGTTCCTAAGACAGAGTTTCATGTGGTCAAAACAACACCAGAACAACCAAAACAACCCTGGTTAAGGCTACTTTCAGGGCATTACCTTCCCAGCTAAGATTTCATGCAATAATGGAGAGGGTGCCTGATGGGCCTTCCTCTTTCATCAGATTATTGACTACTCTAATTGTCATCATAGTACCTACATCCAGTAACTAATGGAAGCAGATGTAGCGACTAACAGCCAAGCACTGAGCTGAGCTCCAGGAGTTCAGTTGAAGAGATGGAGGAGGGATCATATGAACAAGAGGTGGGAGTTCAAGAGAATGATGAGGAAAACTACAGAGACAGCTTTCCTGAGCTTGCAGGAGCTTATTGACTATAGCCTGAGAGCTGGGGAACTTGAATGGGACTGAACTAGACATTCTGAATGTGCTTGACCGTTATGTGACTTGAACAGTTGGGGGACGGTCCTGGCAGTGGCCCAAGGATATATCCCAGAGGCACGAAGTGGTTTCTTTGGAACCCAATCCCTATAATGGGTTACCATGATCAGCCTTGATATGGTAGGAAGGAGTTTTGTCCTGCCTCAACTTGGTAGGACAGACTTTGTTGACTATCCAAGGAAGGCCTTACTCCCTATGAGGAGTGGATGCACCATTGGGAAAGGGTGGAGGCAGGTGTCAGAAGGGGAGGCAGGGAGAACCATGTTTGGTAAGTAAAAAGAAAAGTAAATTTTTAATTAAAAATACCCACCAGAAATATATACTATGCTTTAAAGTGTAAACACCCCACACCTTTTCCCATTCTTTTACTTACCTTCCATATCATACAAATGTTCCAAGATATCACTGTGAAAAGATAAAACAAAACAAACGAAAAAAGAAGTACCTCAGTGAATAACAAAGAATTTAACCACTGTATTTCAGACTGGATCTGCCAGTCCAACTTCCCAGCAAAAATGAAAATATATCCTTGAGGATATATGCATAAAATATCTTTCTTTCTACTAATAGCTCCCCTCTGTCCTCAATGTAGCAAGCTGGGCAGAACCCACAACATAATGACAATCACTTCCATATGGATGTTTGTCCCAGTCAGTTATAACTATAGTCCTAGGCTGTTCAAATTGTACTTAAAAGTTAATTTAAGAGACACAAGCTTTGAAGTCCCAGATTGCCCAGGTAACTTGGTCAGGGTTATTTACACCCACAATCTTTATGTTTGATCAGGTAAACAGTACTAAAACTTATTTACCTCATTTCTTATTTTAAGCATTATAAACTAAGTTGATACACTGACTTAATCAATGCTTCTTTCTGCACATACTGGCCAGTGAATGGTGTGCTTCAGTCTCTGAACTGTGTATTGTGCTAACACCCAGTCCAGTTCTATCTTGAGCAAACCTGAGAAATGTCTTAAAGCCATGCATAATGTTGTCAAGGCCAAGGTAAAAAGGAAAAATTAAACTGTCTATAACTTAGACACTGTGGTGGTTTGAATAACAATGGCACCCATTGGCTCATGGGTTTAACTGTTTGGTAACCATGCAGTAGCACTAATTGAACATTTAGGAATTGTGGCCTTGTTGTGGTAGGTGTGGCCTTGCTGGAAGATGTCCCTGGGTGTAAAGTCTGAGGTTTCAAAATCCAAAGCCAGACCCAGAGTCTCACTTTTCCTTTTGCCTGAGGTTCTATATGTAGAACTTAAAGTTATTTCTCCAGCTCCATGTCTACCTGCATTCTGCCCTGCTTCCCACCATGATGACAATGGTCTAAACCTTTGAAACTGTATTCAAGCCCCAATCAAATGCTTTCCTTTATAAGAGTTGCCATGGTCATGGTGTCTCATCACAGCAAAAGAAGACAGACTGAGACAGATGCAGTATTGCTAGTATAGAAAACGATCCATCTCTTGCCATTTTCCCAACTACACAGCTGTACAGAATTCTTTTCTATGAAGCCACATGCAGACACACCAAGAACAGGCCCACCTGACAGATGATCAACAGTATAGTTTCCATCATCCTGTACAAATGACAACTTTTGAATTATTTTTATTCATGTGTGAGTTTAGCATGGAGAATCAGTTTCATAGTGTGAGTGTGGAGGTCAGAGCACAGCTTTCAGGAGTAGGCTCCCTCCTTCTACTATGTGGGTTTCTGGAGGAAACTGTGGGAACTTGGTTCATCCGGCTTGTGGGGAGCAGGGTGGGGGTAAAAGACCCCCAGAGACCCCAAGAGTTTGGAGCCTGTCAGGGGGAAGGCCCTTGCCCCCAAGAGATGAGACCAGACCACTGGATGCAAGTGTAAGAGGTTGTTTATTGTTTACACACGTACCTGTGGACGCTTCAGTCTTTCCGGGGACTGAGCGTGCTGAGGTTAAAACTCAGGCAGTTTATATAGGGTTGGGGTGGCAAGAAGCAGGCTTACAGAAGCAGAAGCATGGTTACAGGGATTTCATTGTTTCATCTAAATGTAGCAGTTGTAGTTAACCAAGGACAGTTGGTTATTCTGGTTGGGCACAAAGAATACAAAGAATTCAGTTATGACTATCTCAGCATACTGGACACTGTCCTGCTGACCTTGCTTTGGTCCAAGCTGCAGACCACAGATATCTGGTTAGCGTTGGATGAGAGCAGCACCTGGTTCCCTCCTGTACTTTTCTCGTAAATTGACCTTGGCAAATTAGCAAGAGCAATTTAAACAGGCAATAAGCATAGTGGGGGTCTTTCATTCCCCCCTTTTTGTATAAAATGAATAAAACCCTTTATTCATGGTTTTTCAGTTTTCATTTGTTTTAATTGCTGGTACTGCTGGGTCAAAACTAGGGCCTGAACAACTGACCAGTGTGTGTGTGTGTGTGTGTGTGTGTGTGTGTGTGTGTGTGTGTGTGTGTGTTTGAACAGTACCAGTCTATTTAAAATGCATCCAGGCAGCAATCCTGTCTACTTTCAGGGCGGTGGGAGTTTTCAGGAGCACAGTATAGGGGCCCTTCCAGCGGGGCTCTAAGTTCTTAGTCTGATGTTTATGAACCCAGACGGAATCGCCAATCTGGAAAGAGTGGGGCTGACAAGAGGTTCTTTGTTCCTCGCGGGATGCTGCCGCCAGAGGTTTCCAGACCTCTTCTTGGACTATCTGTAAGGCTCATAGATGCACCTGTATCGAAGGGGTGTTTGCAAAATCAGAAATGTCAGCATCAAAGAATGATACAGCTGGCGGTGGAATGTCATATAGGATTTCAAAGGGAGTTAGGCTATGAGGGCCTGGAGTGTTTCTGGCCCGATAGAGGGCCAGAGGTAGGAGTTGTACCCAGTCCTTAAAGCCAGTTTCAAGCGTTAATTTGGATAAAGCCTCCTTAATGGTTTTATTTATTTTTTCTACCTGTCCTGAACTCTGGGGTCTGTAAGCACAATGTAGTATCCAATTTATCCCCAGCAACCTGGCCACCAACTGACTTACCTGGGAGATGAAGGCAGGCCCATTGTCTGATCCTATTACCTGTGGCATCCCATATCTGGGAAAGATTTTTTTCAATAGTTTCTTGGTGACCATTTTTGCAGTCTCATGTTTGGTAGGAAACGCTTCCATCCATCCTGAAAAGGTGTCTATAAAAACCAGTAAATATTTATAACCATATATTCCAGGTTTGACTTCAGTAAAGTCTATTTCTCAATGGACATCAGGCCTATGGCCACAAAGCCGGGTCCCAGAATTCAGTTTGGTTTTTCCTTGGTTTATCTGGGCACAGGCCAGACAGTTAGCATTTACTTGTTCCAGTAATAAATTCCGATTGGGAAGGTAAGTTCCAATTTCTTGTCTATCTAGCAAAGTTTTCATGTTTTTGGCGCTCAGATGAGTCAGTTTATACAGGTGGTCTATTAACATTTTTGCCACTTTTATAGGCAGCATAGTCTTTCCTTGGTAAACCCAGCACTGCCGATTGGGGTCGTAATCTGCACCTAGTTTCTGAACAATGTCCAAATCCGTTTCATCATAGTCCCAATCTGGAGTCTTAGCTGTTTCCTTTTCAGTCAATATGCTTATACTCAATAGTTGGGGGCTTAAGGCTGCTTGTTTGGCTGCTTCATCAGCCAGGTGATTTCCTTTTGCCTCCAGGCTTTCCCCGTTTTGATGTCCAGGGCAATGCATTATGCTCAATTACTTAGGAAGGAACAGGGCCTTTAATAATGTCAAGATTTTATTTTTATTTTTGATTTCTTTGCCTTCTGATGTTAAAAGGCCCCTTATCCGATAAATTTCTCCATGGACATGGACAGTGGCAAAGGCATACCGGCTATCAGTGTATACATTAAGCTTCTTACCTGCTGCCATCTGGAGAGCCTGAGTCAGAGCAAAGAGTTCAGCTCGCTGAGCAGAGGGGCCTCCAGGGAGTGCAGTGGCCCATATGACCTCTGAGGCATTTGTCACTGCAGCCCCTGCCTGTCTCTCACCATTTAGCAAGTAGCTGCTGACATCTGTGAACCAGGTGTAGTCTACATCTTTCAAGGGCTGATCCGTCAGATCAGGCCACATTCCATGCATCTCTGCAAGGATCTGCTGACAGTCATGGGAGGCTGGTTCCTCCAGCAGTGGTAACAAGGTGGCTGGGTTCAGGGTTATTATTAGGGGTGGCTGTTGTATGGCCAGCCCATGCCCCCTGTTTCTGCCCAGGCCAGGGGGTGTTGTTTTAACCATAAGTCCATTCCTTCCTGCTGTTCAGGAGGCTTTTCAAAAAGTCTATATTCATTTTCCAATTGTAAAGTCAATATTTGAAGTGGAGCCCTTGTGGGCCAGAGACTTTAGCTCCTGGTCCTTCAAATTGGATCTGGGCTTTTAATTTAGTCAGTAGATCTCGACCCAATAATGGATATGAACAGTCCGGTACATGCAAAAAGGAATGTGAGACTTTACCTGATGCGAGATGAACTTTTCTCTCCGTGGTCCATCGGTATTGTTTTTCTCCGGTGGCTCCTTGTACCCAAGCTGTTTTGGTACTCAATGGCCCGTTCGTTTCAGGAGAACTAAATGTTGGGCTCCAGTGTCCACCAGGAAGGTGACTAGCTGCCCCTCCCCCCAACTTTTAAGGTTAGCCTGGGCTGGGGGAGGGGGCTCCTGGCACGGACCGCCCTAGTCTTCATCTAGGGCTAGAAGCTGATTTGGTCTTTGGGGTCCATCCCCATGCCTCTGATTTTTAGGTCTCTTAGGGCAATCTTTGACCCAATGGCCTTTTTCTTTGCAGTAGGCACACTGGTCTCAATCTACTCTGGGCCTCCTTTTTTTTTTTTTTTTTCTTTTTCTGACTTCCTGCACTATGATTATTCTGAGCTACAGTGGCCAGGATTTTGCTTAATTCTTTCCGGTTCCTATGATCTCTCTCTCTCTCTCTCTCTCTCTCTCTTTCCTTTAGCTCCTTCTTTAACTTGTCCTCTCTTTTCTACTGCAACGTTCTAAGTCTTTTTTCTTTTATCTCAGGTGTTTCTCTCTTTTTAAAGATCTTTTCTGCTTCCTTTACGAGATCCTGCAGGCTATAATCTTATAAATTATCTAGTCTCTGCAACTTAGTCCTAATATCTGGAGCCGACTGCCAAATGAAAGCCATAAAAACATTGCCCCTTTGCTCTTTACTATCAGGATCAAAGGGTGTATACATAAGGTAGGCTTCCTTTAGCCTCTCCAAAAATGTAGTCGGAGTTTCCTCCGGTCCCTGGGTTATCTGTCTTACCTGAGCCAAATTCCTGGGACAGCGTCTCAGGCCCGCGGAGACCCGATATGAGTAACTGGCGATAAAGACGTAGGTGTTAAAGTCCCAGCAGGGACGATTTAGGGGAAATATTTCCTCAATTTTATTTGGCAACTGAGTGGGCTTTTTTATCATCCTCTAAGACTTTTCTCCCAGGAAGATGCATTGTTTCCCCCCCCCCCAGGTTAGGAGGACCTGCAAAAGCCATATTCAAGTAGGTCTTTGGAGAAGGAGGGGTTGTTAGATTTTTCAATTATAAAGGTTGGACGCCAAGAAAGGCCAGTATTGAAATTGAAATTGGTCTCCTAATCCAGCAGCCTGGTGTAGGGGAAAGGCTCAGCAGGTTCCTTTGGTGGCTGGCTCCCTTTGATCTCGGAGTCAGCTGGCTACTGGGGAGTCCGACACAGTTTTTTTTTTTTTTTCCTTTAACCAACTGATTGTGAGCTCGGCTCTGTACCTCATCAATGATCTAAAATAAACTTAAGGGGGTGGTTAAAGATTGTTTCATATTTTCTTCAAAATAAAGAATCAGACAGATAAACAGAACAGACAAAACACATAGACAGCCAGCACAAAGACACGCTGCACATTTTCGGCGTAAAACCGAAACCAGATACTGACTTGGAGGCACAGAGGGTCTTAAGCCCCCTGGCCCCCCCCCAAAACCACGAATCCCTAGGACTCATTGTGGGCCCCGAAAAATCGGGCACCCCAGATCCCTGAGACATCTCCTAGGGTGGCAGGTAGAAGTCCAAGCTCATCAGCTTCTTCTCAAGCCGCCTACAGACTCGACTAGCCTAGCCGATTACAGATCGCTGCACAACAAGCAACAAGTAAAAGACCACAAAGAACAAAAATTAAGCACTGGCCAGCTTACCTCCCGGTGGGTGTCAGTGTCAGTCTCTAGGGGGAAGGGTCTCCAATCTCGGTGGAACCTCCAATGAAAGACCCCCAGAGACCCCAAGAGTTTGGAGCCTGTCAGGGGGAAAGCCCTTGCCCCCAAGAGATGAGACCAGACCACTGGATGCAAGTGCAAGAGGTTGTTTATTGTTTACACACGTACCTGTGGACCCTTCAGTCTTTCGGGGGACTGAGCGTGCTGAGGTTAAAACTCAGGCAGAGTATATAGGGTTGGGGTGGCAAGAAACAGGCTTACAGAAGCAGAAGCATGGTTACAGGGATTTCATTGTTTCATCTAAATGTAGCAGTTGTAGTTAACCAAGGACAGTTGGTTATTCTGGTTGGGCACAAAGAATACAAAGAATTCAGTTATGACTATCTCAGCATACTGGACACCGTCCTGCTGACCTTGCTTTGGTCCAAGCTGCAGAACACAGATATCTGGTTAGTGTTGGATGAGCAGCACCTGGTTCCCTCCTGTACTTTTCTCATAACTTGACCTTGGCAAATTAGAAAGAGCAATTTAAACAGGCAATAAGCATAGTGGGGGTCTTTCAGGGGTATGGGGGGGTGGGAAAGTGTGTTTATTGAATGAGTCATCATGTCAACAAAAACACCATTTTTAAAACACTTTTAAAAGCCATGTATCATGCATCAAAATTATCATTTAAGCAGTCATCTACACAATATCAGTTTACTAAGTCCCTTACTGTTTGATACATTTCTAAAAAAAAATTGTAATGTTATTACCCCTTACAAAAAATGATAAAAACAAAAATTAAAAGGAGCTCAGAGGTTAAGTGAGATTCTCAAGGCATCAAAACCAGACAATGAAAAACTTAGGATCTGAACTCAAATTTATATAAATACAAAAGTGGATTTCTTCTACATTATTTTCACTTCCAACTTCATAATAAAAAACTGACAGCAGCTATCAATGAATAATTCATTCATGAGTTTAATAAACTCAACAAGGGGGTGTGTGAGGGACAGATTGTAAACAACCATCCGTTTTTTGAAGGTTAACATTGTACCATCTGAACACCACTTATATTCAAAAACACATCAACAAATTAAAGAGCTTCTAATGCAGGGAAAAGTGATACAAACCTATAATCTAACCAAACAGAAACCTAGGCAGGTAAGCATTGAGTTTAAATACAGCCTTCACAAGAATGCAGAGATTTTTTTCTATCAAAGAGAGCATATAGCAAAATACTGCCCATTACAGTCCTTGAGGAGAAAAAAGTCTAGGAAAGATCATTTACAGGACATAGAGTTTCCATTTAGTGCAGCAAGTTAAATTTTAAGAAATGTTAAAAAAGAAAACAAAAAGAGAGTATGTATTGTCACATGTTATCACAGTCCAGGCAAGGAAACCAATTGCTGTTTGTTGGTCACCTGATTTTGTAGGCAATTATGTAACTCTCTATTAACTTCCATCCTCTGTCAACATCCTGTCCCACACCACAGAAACCCCGGAAAGGAAAAGTAAGCAAAGGAATTGTGGGTCCTGGATTTCTGTGATTTATGAATAGTTTCCCCATGTTTTCATCAGATAAACAAAGCGAGATTTCAAGTAAAGAAAAGTCAAACAAAGCAGAAAATCCAGGCAATGCTTCTGCAGTTTATTCACACAGAAAACAAAGTAAAATAACATTTGCACTATTTCCCAAAGAAAACTTTCAACTTTAAGAGATGCCAAAGGGAAACAATTAATATGAACATGAAATGACATGGTTGGCATCGCTATTCTGTTTCAATATGAATGATGGGATATATAAGCTAGTTTCATTTTGAGAACTAAAACATAATTATCATCATAGCATAAGTACAGTCAATGAAATGCCGTGAATTGAATCCACCCTAAACTTAGGAAGGCAAGGGCTTATTGCAGATTGCAAATCCCGAAGACATGAATGTGTACAAAAGTGACACTGAATTTTATCTCAGTCCACTCATCTGAACTTTTTAAGACAATGACCTTTCAAGAACTAGAATGCCTCTCCTTACCTGGGCATTCCAGAGGTTTAAAAAAATTAATAAGCAAATTCTGGAAATAAATGTGGATAATGGAGTGATGGTGGTATTCAAAAAAGACATACCTCTTTCTAATGATCTCTCAAAATGTCTTCACTGTGGAGTGGGGAGACAAAGGCCGACATTAAAATATTGCTCAGTCGAGTTTTCATTGTGAACTCCTGAATTCTCAGTGGGGTCCATCAAATTAAGGTGAGGCAACTTTCCTGTTGCAAGATGGGATGGGAATGGGGGTTACACATTCTCAAGGAGAAGACAAGTGAGGGGTTCAACATCAATAGTTTTATGTGCTTTGCAGGTCCTATTTACACACTAGATGTGCAAGTGATAGCTTCCTTGTTGGCTAATTAGCCAGATGCTCAGTTCTTGGATTATTGTTTCCTCCCAGGGGAGAAAACTTGGAGAAGGCTTACCGTGTTTACCCTGCTCCACTCCCACCCACTTTGCAGAACTGATGCTTTGTAGGAGGGTCCCTCATCCTCTTTCCACTGGTGAACCCCCTCCTCAGAATCCCAAACTGCCCTCAACTCCCTCGACTATGTTGCTCTCTCAATGTGAGGATTCCAGGAATCCCCAGGACTTATCCAGACTAGCTCTGCTCCTTGAGGGTGAGGACTTAGGCTGCTGCTCCCTTGGATACAGCTGGGGCAAGAAGAAAGCATTCCTGTGGGGATGGGAACCAAACAGCAGCTTCTTTTCCAAGTCCCACACTAACCTGTACACAGTCCTGCACACCTGTGCATGTGCTGCCTTGGTTCAGGTAGTAGGCAGGGCAACAGGCCAATGCTAAGAATTCCTACTTGACCAGGCTGCCCATCACCCTGTGTTAGCCCAATAGAAATGCTTGCAACTGTTGGCTCAGGTGCTAGTTTGACATCACCTGTGGCTAGGGGCAAAGTGATCAAAGGAGTGGCTGGCAGCAGTTGCTGGGGAAATGTCCACCCATGTTCTCTTACCCCTACCATTTTCTGGAGCCTCCCTTTCTCAGTGCTTCTGGTGCTTAACTAGGTCAGAGCACTTATAACACATTGACAAAATTTACCCTTGTGTTTCATGTCCAACCAAGAAATTGGGTCTCCTTAATGTCCCAGGTAGAGCAATGAGAGGTACCCAATGAATGGGTGGATGGCCCATTGAAAGGATGAAGAGTATCACAGTGTATCTTGTAACTTTGAGCTACTAGATCGCAACAAACCATTATCTTTAAGTAGCCATGGACTTCATAAATCATCTAATAGCTTCAGAGAAACAAAATATGGACATGTGGACAACTGTACCCAAAAAGTTATATTCATTGTCAGAAGACAAACATCATTGCTTATGGCAACATGGTAAGGGAAAACAGGCTTATCATGACAAATCATTTTGACAGATGTTTTTTCATTGGTGAATAGGAAGCTGAAAAATCCTTGGGAGTATAAATATTAAGCCAGAAACATGAGATTTTTCTCTTCAGCTCAAAATTAATTTATATTGTTTGAAGTAAGAACAGTGTTTTCCTGGGGGATGTGGGAAATGGTATTGACTGGGAAGGAAAAGTTCAGAGTCTCTGGCTCTATGTTTTGTTTAGGATATAAAAATTTAATGAAAATGTCATACAGCTGTACCCCTAGATAAATTCCCCTTCTGAGGTCCAGACTTATTGTGGAGCTATTGACAATTGATTCCTGTTTAGGATGGGAGAGTCCCTTTTCTTTAAGGATTG
Organism: Phodopus roborovskii; assembly: GCF_943737965.1. NCBI lineage: Eukaryota > Metazoa > Chordata > Mammalia > Rodentia > Cricetidae > Phodopus > Phodopus roborovskii. Next base: position 129,510 of record NW_026126759.1, on the reverse strand, counting down.
GAACCCATTGCTCTACTGTGCCTCAGTGGATTGCCCCACACCTATGCATATAAAGGCAGCATAAACAGTGAAAAAATTAAATTAAATAATTTTTTAAAAGCAAAGAAAATAAGAAGTTGATGTTGAGAGAGATGTGGTGGGTAATATGAAGAATATATTTTATATGAATATATAAAATTTTCAATTAATTACATAAAAAGATTAATCTCATTACTAAGGTCAGGTTTTTTAAAAATGCTAATACAAGATATGGAAATGCAAAAAAACTCCAAAAACGAAAATCACTACCATTTGGGAAGTTTTAATTAAGGCTAGCTTACTACCATCCAACATCCCTATACCTAGAAAGGCATTCTCTTGTAAAATCATGCTTCCCTTTTTAAACAATTTTCTAATTGAAAGGAAAAAATATCATACAACATATTTTCATTATGTCTTCCTCTCCTCAATTCCTCCTATATCTTCCCCATCTCCCTCCCCATCCAACTTTATGTTTTCCTTTCTTTCAAAAAATTTTAAAATTAAAAGAAACAAAAAATTGCAAATCAAACAATCAAAATACAAATAAGATTCCCCCTCCCCCCAAAAAAACCAAGCAATATGAAACAAAAAAAAGTCCACACAATTACAACTGAGACAATTATTTGTTCACTAATTACTCCTCATTATGGGACCTGACACTAATTGTGACTGATAGCTCTATTAGAACTACATTGGAGAAAAACCATCTATCTTGTCTTTCTTCCTTTCTTCCTTCCTCTGAGTGTCCAATGCTGGATTCCCAGCTATCAGTCTGGGGGCCCATTATCTCCTCCTTGTTCAGGTAAGCTGTCTCTATGTGTTTCTGCAGTCTGGTCTTGCACTCACTCTCTGCATTTGGATTCTAGTTAAGCTCAGTGTTTACTTGTGGGTGTCTGCTTCTGTTTCCATCAGCTACTAGATGGTGGCTCCATGATGGTGGATAAGTTATTCGTTGATCTCATTATCCAGAATTTATGATAGCCTTTCCACTGTTGCTCAAATTGTTAGTTGGAGTCAGTCTTGTAGGACTCTGGCCAGTTCTTTAGGTTCAGTTTTCTCTTCAAACCTATAATGGCTCAATCTTTTATGCTCTCTCTCTCCTCTTTTCTCTCTTCTATTCCTCCCCTGACTCAATCTTCCTAGTTCCCAGTGCTGTCCTCTTTTCCCCTTCTCTTTCTCCTACTTCCCTCTCCACACACTACCCCCTCCATTTCTGTCTTTTCTTTTTTTCCTTCCTTTCCCCCCCTAACTTTTCATGTAGTCCAGCCTGGTCTCAAACTTGCTATTGCAAGTACCAGGGATGACATTGAACTTCTCATACTCCTACCATCATTTCTTTGTACTGAGACTACAGGTGTGCACACACCCAATCTTTTCTGCCCCAGACCTTTCAGTGGGCGATGGGTCTGTGGGGAGACCAAGACTCGGATGAACAGGTCAGGAGTGGCTTCGGCTTGACAGACGGACACAAACACACTCAAGGAGTTTTGCAACTGCTGAGATTTTTACTTCAGAGCATCGGGTTTTTATGCAGAAAGTTCAAGGAACAGATCTTTGGTCACAGTTTAAAATTTACAGACATACTATAGAAATGTCAGCAATTATTTTGGAGCGTGAGATCGTAAATACATCTCATGTTTATTTTGGCCTGCTTGTGGTCACCTTACCAGGGATTTGATTTACTGAGTTTAGAGAATAATCATTGTCTCTGGTCAGTAACTTTTAACAGCATTGATAAGAACTCTTGTGCTGTTTTATTGATTTAGGGGCCCTAAAAACTCAGTAGTAAATCCCACAACAGCTTTACTGTGGGTGGGCTAATTAGGCAGGGTCATCTGGTGGGCAAATTCCTATAGCTTTAGGTATGTTAATTTATTAGGCCTTGGGCTGACACCTGAAGTCTCCACTGGCACCCTGGGATTTGTAGCTGAGGGCTGGTCTGTATCTCTTTCTGTCCCTGAAACTATATCTAAGTGTTTTCTGGGCTTCTCTGAATTAACAGTGGAGCTACAGGACAAAGCACCCATGATCAAAAGCATTAAAGCTATTATAGCACAACAAACACCTAGCACCAGTTCCAGACTGTCAGTTGGGTGATCACATGCAGGGTCCTGAACCACTTTTCCCAAGGAGGCATAACCACACGTGGTGCAAACCTCTGGAAGGTAGCCACTGAGATTTCTCTCAGCCATTGCGAAACTGTCTCCACTGGGGCTGGTGTGGCACTTTTCTGTTTATTTATTTATTTATTGTTTTGTTTTGATTTTTTATTTGGTTTACTTTGAGGCAGTTTCTGAACACATAGCCTTTGTAGGCCTGGAACTCATCACATAGACTAGGTTGGCCTGGAACTCATAGAGATCCACCTACCTTAGCCTCGCAAGTGCTGGGATTACTGGCATGACCACTACCAAGGCTTCAAACTGTCCTTGAATCTCAATAGCCCTGACAGTAAATTTGATGAAAAAGTGACCATGGCGGCCAGTGAGATGGTTCATGAGGTAATGATGTACACCTGGTGATTTAAATTGTATCCGGAGGTGAAGAACCACACAGCAGACCCAACTCCTGTAAGATGTCCTCTGGTTTCAAAGCACTCCACATAATCCCTTATAGTCTGACCCTCACCAAAAATATACATTAAATATCAATGACAAAAACAAATGTTCACATGTATTATAGGACTATTAAAATGTGCTCACAAACCATTCCAGCCACTTCTGTAGACTTCTTAGATGAGTTAAGTTTACTTGAAAGAGAGAAACTAGCACCTTTAGTTATAGTCAGAAATAGAGGACAAGCCTTGGGGTGCCTTAATGGCAGGACCTTGTGGTCCAAACTACTTCTACTAATGCAAGGCTGTCAAAAGCTATTTTCTCTCTGGTGTCAGGGTCTCATCTGGTAGGTTGGTTTTGCTAGAGTCCAGAGTGTCCCTCTTGAAAGTACCAATCCATTCCTGGGAAATGAGGAGTGTAGTCCTCTACCACTCAATGAGGAGGGCTTCCTGTGCCTCCTGGTGGCTCTCTCCATCCCTACAAGGAACAGCAGTTGTGACAATATCCCTAAGCTGTGCTCCCAGCTATCGTCCCATTTGGCTGTGTGTACTCCAGCCTCCACCAGATGCTGCCTCTCATTTTCCATGAGGGAATGGTCCTACTTTGCCTGGTATGCACTGTCCCCTATGCCACTATTTCTCCCTGTCCCAACTGGCCAGAGGCCTCTTCTCTTGTCAGTCCTTACAATCTCCTCCAGTAATCCCCCCTCATAACACCTCTCCACTGGCTCCTGATTTCCTTTGGGGGAAAACTTTGTCCACTACTTTGTTTTCAACTCCAGGTTCTGAATCTGGTGGAGCAGGGGCATGGGAAATGAATGATGAGTGAATTAATGATTATATAACCAGATGAAACAACTGTGATTAGGAATGAGGCTGCCTGATCTCTGGGGGTTTACCTGGGATCTATCTCTGAGCTCTGTTGCCTAATGATGGGCAGGCAGCGGGACTCAATCATCTTTGATGGAAGGGGGGAAAGACTCTGGATGATCCTAGAGAAAGAACCCTGTGCCAGGCAGGCTCCTGTGAGCCTTGGTCTCGTGACTCTTGCTGGGTTTGGAAAGGTGGGTGCTGCTCCAGTTCTTCCAGTGGTTCCTATCTCCATGTTTGGTCTGCAGGGGACTCATCCATGACCTTGCTGACTGGGGCACACAGACTGGGGACTTTGTCCCTCTCCCTGTACCTGCAGTGGCATCCATGAGATGATTTCAAAATGACTCCCACCACCCTTCAGTGCAACTCATCAAATCTAGGAGAGGGCTGTACTTATCCTCACATATACAGGGACATGGAGGGGACTTCCTTGTCTTGTTCCTAATTTTAGGGAAATCCCCTCAAGCTCTCTCCATTCAGTTTGATGTTGGCTGTACATTTACTTTATATTGCTTTTATTATGTTTAGGTATGTTCCTTTTATACCTGATCTGTCCAAGACCCTTACCATGATAGGCTTTTTCAGCATCTAGTAAGATGATCCCGTGGTGTTCATTTTCCATTTGTTTATATTGAAGATCATATTGATAAATTTTCATATGTTGAATCATACTTACAACCCAGGGATGAAGACTAATTGGTCATGATGAATGATTTTTCTGATGTGACCTTGAATTATATTTGCCAGTATTTTATTGAGTATTTGTGCATCAGTGTTCAGGAATGATATTGTTTGTAGTTCTCTTTCTTAGATGTGTCTTTGTGTAGATTGGGTACCAAAGTAATTGTGGCCTCATTAAAAGCATTTAGAAATGAATCCTTTGCTTATTTGTTTTTGATTTATTTTCGTTAAGTACCCAGAAAGTTTTCCATTTCCTTTGAATGTTCAAGTATTGTCGAGTGCAGGTTTTCAAGTATGACCTAAATATTGTCTGGATTCTTCAGTGTACATTGTTATGTCCCCCTTTCTGTTTCTAATATTTGTAATTTGCATACTATTCTCTACTTTTTGGTTAATTTGGATAAAGGTTTGTCTATCTTGTTGGTTTTCTGTAAAAAAGAACTCTTTGTTGCATTGATTTTTTTTTGTACTATTTTCCTGATTTCTAATTTAATTGATTTCAGCCATCAAATTGATCATTTCCTGGCCTTTGCTCCTGTGTGGTGAGTTTGTCTCTTTTTGTTCTAAGGCTTTCAGTTGTGCTGTTAATTCTCTAATGTGATTATCCTATGTTTTTTCATATGGGCACTTAGTGAAATGAACTTCCCTTGTCGCACTGTTTTCAAAGTGTCCCATAAATTCGGGTATGTTGTGTCTTCATTCTCCTGGAATTCTAGGAAGTCTTTAATTTCTTTATTTCTTCTGTGATACAGTTATGGTGCATCTGCACATTGTTCAGTTTCTATGAGTGTGTAGGTTTTCTGCGATTTGTGTATTTGTTGAATTCCAATTTTAAAGCATGGTGGTCTGAAAAGATACAGGGGACTATTCCAATTTTTTGTATCTGTTGAGGTTTGTTATGTTGCCTAATATGTGGTCTATGTTAGAGATGGTTACATGTGGAGCTGAGGAGAAGGTATATCTTTTCTGTTTGGAAGGAATGTTCTATAGATGTCTGTTAAACCCAATTGGAACAAAAAGTACATTCCTGCTTCTCATAATTACTGAGAGTTAGTGATTCCAGAACATTAGTTTGATTATTCTCCTAGCCAGGACCTGGCAAAGCAAGTCTGTTGTGCTATGAGAGCCAGGGGTTTGAGGTTGTAATGTGGGAAAGGAGGAGGCTAGCAGTTGTCAGGCATCACAGGAGCAGTGTTTCCAGCTTAGGGCAGGCATCATTGAACTTCATTCACAGCAGGTTTCTTTAGATTTCATTAATTCCTGACAATAGTCACATGCAAAGAATGGAGCACCTGCCTAAGATATTATGTCCCCTGACTGTGCAGCAGAACTCCTATAAGTATCTTTCCTTTTGATTGGCATCCTCAGTGTTCTGAATCAGCAGTTGAGGGTGGCAAGCAATATTATAGTGTAAACTAACAACTGTCAGAGGCATAGGACCAAGGCAGCAATAAGCTGCAAAATACCAGGTTCCATGTTTCTGGTTTGTCAGTGGTTATTGGTGACTTCATGCATGATTTTCAATCTACATCCAAATGCCTGGAATGAACACACAGGTGATCTGGGCTCCTCACAGAAGTTGAGTGCTTGTGCACTTTGTCATTTCTCCTGGCTTATGAAACAACAGGCAGGGGTCAGGGTTCTGGAACATGTTGCATCCTGTACCAGTGTAATTAATCTTCAAAGATGGTCCTTGTGTATATGTGAAACATATATAGGGAGGTAGAGGAAATTCCTAAGTGCTTACATTAGCACATTTCTACAGAGTTTTGTGAGAGCTGAGATCCACAGATGGGGCATTCAAGCTGTCCAGAATTACTGTATTTTCCCTAGTTTCCAAACATGATCTTTATATTTGGATCTCAGGGTGGACTGTCTCTCATATATGCCTTGTCACCATGTAATTTCACTTGAGATATTCTACATACAGAGGCTGTTATGAAATCATCATCACATGCAATACTCTTCACCAAGACACAAGTGAAGAAGGAAATGGAGAGGCTGAGCATGGAGTTGCAGCTGATGACCAACCACAGAAATGAGCTGCAAGATTGCCTGCTCTTCATCAGTGAAGGAACTGTTGAAAACGGGTATCCATCCTTTCAGACTCCCCATGACTGTCTGCACTATCACCCTCTCTTGCTTTCTTTTAAGGTCTTGTGTTCCACAGAGACATCTGACCTAACCTCATGGGATTTCATAGACTCTGGACCAACAGTTGAGGAGCATCCATGAAACCCACCTAGAACCTCTGCATGTGTGTATGAACTGATGTAAATTTTTGTCAATGTAGGGATACTACCAGTATTATCATGACCTGTCCCTGGAGCTCAGCTGGCTTTTGGGATACCCTTTCACATACTGCATTACCTGGAATAGCCTCGATGAAAGTTGAGTCCTCAGTCCTTTGCTCAAGTCCATTGGAGGCTTGCCCCCTTCTGAGCTGAGATGCAGGAGTACTAGAAGGGGTTAGATTTGAGGAAGTTTTTACGTGTGGTTCATGGGAGGAGGGCAAACTGCAAGTTTATGGACAATAAATAAAATATGATATTTAAATAAAACAAAATAATAAATTCTGCTTATTTTTAAAAAAAGGTCTTAGGTTGTTGATGGCTCCACCTCCGTAATCACTCTGTAGCCACATCATGACCTAATTTCTTCTCAGTGGAGAGGCACACATGATGCTTTGGAGAGAGTGAGATGGTTACACTAACTTTACTGCTTTCTCTTAATGAAAACCAGAGGCTGTGGTAACACTCACACAACTCAGGAATTGTGGAAGTAATATACAGGTTCCCAGCATGCATTTGGAAATGACCAGACAGGTGGTGGCTTTTGCCAGATAATAGGTGCTGTGAGTTTGTGATGAATCTTTGATCTTGCCTGGTAGGTGATTGTGTGCTGGAAATTCCACTTGGTCCTTACCAGTGTAGTACAGGAAGTATTGGACCACTTGACTGTTTCTAGTTTTGTGCCTTAATACAAAGTGTTCCATGCATATATTTAGAATCTAATTGTGGGTGGTCCCCCCCCTCTCTGTGTGTGTGTGTCCTTCTCCCCTTTACATGTTCATACATGAATTTGCAAGTTTGTGTGTACCCAAACAATCTTGGAGACAGTTCTATGTGGTGTGGCCTGAGGGTATGCCTGTATCACTTTCCATGCAATGATACTGCTGAGGTCTGGGTGCCCTACCTTTAGCATCAATGCTCTTTCATTAAGTTCTCATCATCGTGGCACCTAAAAATCCCTTGGGAAGTTTGTATATCTGTCCTGACATAGGGTTATAAAACATGAATTATGAGCTGTTACATTTCACAAAAAAATCACCTTTGACATAGAATCTACGTTCTAACACAGGAGAAAACACATTGCAATATCTGGTATGTTCAGACATTCGGAATAAACTCATAGTAAGAAACAGAGCTTGATAGAACATCTAGAAATACTGAGTGAACCCAGGTAGCCAGGACACCCTCCATGTGAACGCCCAGAAACAGCTGACCCAGGGAAAGGATAACAAGTTTCAAAGCACCAGGAGGTCCCAGTACTTAGGGGCCAGAATGTGGAATCCACAGGACTAGAGTAGACCAGGATACACCTTGAGTTCACATGACCCTTGAGGCACATTCTTCCTGTTTCTAGACCCTACCACAAACCAAATCCATTCTATGAGAAACTGAGTTTGGATCATAAACAGGTCATGTGGGAACTAGAATCTTTGAGAATGAGAACACTGAGGCATCAGAGAAGTTCAGGTAGCTGACCAAGGAGAGAGCCTTCTATAGTTAAGTGCCCATCTTGGCATAGACCAAATTACCTGTGGAATGGCATTCTATCTGTGTTATGATTTCCCTTGACAGAATAATCCTAAGCTCTGGTTCTAGGTTTTCTCCTTTTCAGGAAGTAGCATTACCAAGCTGCTCTAATACTGGTGCATCTGGGACTCAGTTTTCTAAGTGTGACAGATATTGTTAGCCCCTGCCACATCTGTGCTAGAGTCGTAGGAGCCTCCTTAAAGAACAGTGATTTTCAAGTCTTGAACGGTTTTCTTCACCTGTTTAATTTTCTTCTTGGCCTTCTGTACTTTCTTTAAGAGATTTGTTCATTTCTTCCAATTTTTTGTTTGGTTTTTCTTCCATTGCTTTAAGTGATTTTATCACATCATCTTTGAGGGCCTCTAACATTTTTATGAAGACATGTTTTAGTCGTTTTCTTCTGCTTCATCTGCTTTGGGGTGTTCAGGTCTAGTTGGTGTAGAGTCCCTAGATTCTGGTAATGTCATGCTTGTCTTCCTACTATTAGGTGTTTTCTTGTATTGCTGTCTTCCCATCACTTCTTCCAGTAAGTGCAGGTGGGGTCTCTCTCTCTATGGTACTCCACTAGAGTTCATACGTGAGTCAGAAGTTCAATGTCTGTAGCTCTGGGTGGTTCAAGCTCTCTAGAAGTTCTCTCATCAGGCAGGGGCCCAGCAATGGCAGAAAATATCAGGCTCTGGCAGTGGCCCAGCAATGGGTGTCAAACATCCCAAAGGCTGGGACTCAGGATGTTCCTGTGCCAATAGGTAGATCTAGCCTGGGCCTGGCACTCTCCAGCTGAGGCCTCTCTAGCACAGGTCAGTCTATGGGGGACAAGGATCCAGCAGGCAGAGACTCGGGATGCCCTGAGGGAATATGCCATCTTGGAAGGGCCCAGGAACTCCAACAGAGGACCAGTGGTGGGGGTCAGAAATCAGGTAGGCAGGGATTCAGGGTGGTCCTACAGGGATAGGCAGATCTAGTGTGGTCAGAACAGCTCCAGAGCAAATAGGGATTGGGGAGTTGGGGTGGGGGCAGTGTATGGAGGGGAACTAGGAGACAGAGGAGGCGAGAAGAGGAAAACACATGAAACTAGGAAGATGGAGTCAGGGGAGGAATAGAAGAGAGAAAAGAGGAGAGAGAGAGAGAGAGAGAGAGAGAGAGAGAGAGAGAGAGAGAGAGAGAGAGAAAGAGAGAGAGAGAATAAAAGAGGGAGCCATTATAGGTTTGAAGAGAAAACTAAACCTAGAAAATTGTCCAGAGACCTACAAGACTGACCCCAACTAACAAATTGAACAACAGTGCAAAGGCAACCATAAATGCCATTCCCTGATAATGAGATTAATGATTAACTTATCCAGCATCATGGAGCTCTCATCTAGTAGCTGATGGAAACAGAAGCAGATACCCACAAGTAAACACTGAGCCAAACTGGAATCCAGATGCAGAGTGGCAGGACAAGCCCAGGCTGCAGAAACACAGTCAGCTGACCTGAACAAGGAGGAGATAATGGGCCCCCAGACTTATAGATGGGAATTCAGCATGTGACTGACTCAGACTCCCTGAATATGGGCCTCAGCTAGAAGGCTTGAGAAGTTAAGGGACCTCAGACAGTGGAACTAGGATGTATTCCTGGTGCACAAAAGGACTTTAGGGCACATCCACCATGAAGGGATACTCTCTTAACATAGAGAGAAGAGAGAAGTCCTCGTCCCAACTCCAAATGACTTGACAGATTTATACGACCCCTCCTGTAGGGCATCACCCTACAAGAGGAGTGTGGAGGGAATGGGAAGGGAGGGTGATTCGTGGGCATTAGAGGTGGGAGAGAGGGAAAAAAGGGAGGGAGAGAGGGAACAGGGATAGATATGTAAAATAAAAATAAAAAAATAAATTAATTTTAAAAAAAGAAATAGTAAGGCCTTGGGACTTAGGGGATTGAGATTTCACTGTGTTCTAAAAAAGGAAAGAAAAAAAAAAAAAAAAGAACGGTGATGTGCACTGTGAATGGAATGTCAGCCCTGGGCTTTTGCAGCTAAGACCCAGTCTTTAGATTTATGCATGATGTGGAAGCTGTAGATATTCATCTTTGGACTTTTGTCCTCTCTGGGAGGGCATTTGCCAAAGACTTCCTGATATTTCCCCTTACCATGTTCTGTTAAGGACAGTGAGGGGAATCCACGTTCTTTTGAAAGGACATTGATCCTTTTTGGGTATAGGGGTATTCCTTAGTAGAATGATTATTTGTAGAATTAGATCTTCTCCCAATTTAACTTCCTGAGTGCAACTTCCATGGCTGTATCAGAATCTGACTATGTCTTTCTGGAAACATTAGTCCATTTGAGCAGGTGGTTCCTAGAGTCACGGGTGGCAGGGGGAAGCGGTGAGATCCTTACTATGCAGTGTGTGTCTCTAGGGGTCTGCACAGCCGACTCCTAATGGAAAAGACTCACCTGAAAAGGAAGGTAGACTTGCTGAGGCAGGAGAATAAGAAACGGCAGGAGGAGTGGGTCCTCTTGGAACACCACTTGGAGGACTTGAACTTGATCTATACAAACCAAGAAGAGATCAGTAACCTAAAAATCCAGCAACAAGAGATAGGGGATAGGATGATGGTACAGATGAAGCTTGGCATGATTTGGACATTGGACTGCCTGTCCATCCACCCATCTGTACTTTCACATATTCTGCTATTCATCCATGCTCCTTGCCAGTCACTGATTCATGACATCCAGGTATTCAATTCAGTTTCTATGTACAATTACTTCAGGGAAGTCAGCCTCATATGAAACTGAATTATAGGCAAACCATTCCTGTAGCACTGCTTGAAGTCGTAGTTAAGTGAAGAAGATAGGTCAGTAACATAACACTCATGTCCTTCTTCTTCTACTTCTTCTTCTTCTTCTTCTTCTTCTTCTTCTTCTTCTTCTTCTTCTTCTTCTTCTTCAAGACAGGGTTAGTCGGTCTGTTTTAGAACTCACTTCGTAAACCAGGCTGCCCTCAAATTCACAGATATCTGCCTGCCCATGTTTCCAGATGCTAGGTTTAATGGCATAATCCATCACAGCCCCATGATAGTTAGGATTCTAAGCACAGAGTTCTGAATGGGTGAGTTCTGGACCATAGGGATCATTTGTTTGGCAAGGCTATTGTGAAATCACAGTGAGAAGCAGTTTACAAGGAGGAGAACCTCATGCAATATAAAAATGTGCACTTTTCAAAGTCAATGATTTGGGTGAAATGTGGCTTCCTCCTCTCTTCCTGCTTCCTAATGTGTTGTCTTCACTCTGCCAAGTTCTTGCTTCAAAGTGACAGAAGCCTCAGTAGTAGGTATCAGCCCCGTTTTCCATAAGTGTTGCTGGGCATTTCTCCAATGCAGTAGAGTATAGTATGGGATTGATTGGGTGTTCATCTGGGAGCTTTAGACAGGCTCGTTTTGGAAAGTTGGGATTTGGACCTTTAGGAGAAAAATTCTCTCATTATCTCAATATAATCTTGCCAAGAAAATGTACACAGATTTCTACAGAATAATTAGGACCCATGGACTGACAAGAGCTGAGTTGAGAAACTATTCTAAAAGTGTTGGTACGGTTTGTCTAAACTCAACAGCCAACTTGTCATATTTCTTTCTGCTAGCTCTCTTTTCTCCTATTTCTCCTACTTGTTCTCAGATAGATAAATAGAAAGAAAGAAAGAAAGTTAGATAGATAGATAGATAGATAGATAGATAGATAGATAGATAGATATAGTGAGTGAGAGCAGTGGTGATATGGCAAGAGTGTATATCTTTGTGTAGTTAAAGCCTGTGGGTGCTGTGGTACATCATGCATGTATGCATTGCTTTGAGGACTCCAGTGGATTTCATGTCAGTCTCCCTATTGAATTAGGAATTCCTACTTCCATGAATGATGAGTCTTTTACTAGTCAGGCTGACCAGCAAGGTCTTGGGATTTTTTGTATGTGTTTACCTTTGTATGACTGTGAGTAACACTCCATAAGAACACAATATTCTAATGAACAGGAGCTTAAAAGATTGGAGGAAAGAATTGAGGTCCTACTGAAGCAGAAGGAGATGGTGACTCAGATAAAGGAACTGTCAGAAAAGCTGCAACATCGCTTTGATGACTTCCAGATGAGGTAAGAGCCCTGACTGGAGAGAACAGGAAGAATCTAGAGTTTCCCCTGTAACTGGGATCTGTATAATTTATGGGCTTGCTATCACATTGATGGGTATAAGCCACAACCATGGAAAGTCATCCTCATATTAGAGCATACATACAGAAAAAAATGTTTGGTTTCAGTGTGTCTGTAGAATTGAGTCTCTCTTCCTGCCTTTTTACCTCTCCATTTTCTGAGCAGTAGGTTCTTGCAATGGTAGTGATTTGTCTTTCTCAACCTCCCAAGCTTTGGGAGTGAGTGTGTGCATCACCAGGCATGATGAATTTATTTTGAAACCTCCCCTACAGAGAAGAGATACTCAACTTTGCACATTGCTCTGTCATCCTGTGCAGAATGTTCTCTTGGTAGAGTGTCAAAAGGACTTTCCAGGTTGAAACGCGCTGGTGCCTCAGCTATAGTCAATATCAGAGACTTCTTTTTACTGTTCTCTCACTGTCTTGCAAAGGGAGTCTGGATGTTGATTCTCAGATCTGGTACTAAGACCACCACAAGTTTCTGTTTGGTCCCTGCCTCGGCTAGGATTCATAGGGACACATCTTAGGAATTACTTCTCTAACATGACAGGATATATCTTGTTTGCTCTTCATGTTCAAGGTGCCTATGGGATATGACAATTAAGATACTTTAAAGACCTTGTTCTGATTTCCATGATGCAGGGCTGTATTATGTCTATGTATAAAATGATGTTGTCCATCAATTCCTGTCATGTGTAACTTGTATACTGCTCATACACCACGGACTATTGTATTAATATACTGTTGTTATTTACACAATGATATGCCTAAGCTGTAGGAGAAAATCCTATTCATTTTAGTAGATAGTAAAACACACAGTGCTTAGTTTAAGTCAAGTCATGTGTTTAGGTTTGGAATAGTTACATGTCCACCTACTCTGTGATCCTTATTCTTTGGGTGTTCCACCAATGACATCAGTCAAAAGTTCAGTTTTGACTGTCCAGAATAGCTTAAGTGGAGGAAGTCTTGACAGCTGACACAGCAGGTTCCCACCTGGCCTCAGTCTTAACTACTTTTCTTTTCGAGGTCCACATAACTGCATCCTGGGCTGAAACAGGAACCAGCCCAGGATGAGAGCCAATTGCAGAAGGAGATGCTACAGCAAGAGCTACATGCTGAGCCGCATCCACACCAAGTACTGAACACCTGAGATGCAAGAGTGGAATTGATGCATTCATCTTGAAAGCCCTATTAATATTGGTGACGTCTTTATAAGTCCAGTCACAGGATGCAGGTCTGCGCCTATCAAACAGTAGCAAAGAAATGCTGCTCATCTCAACTTTTCCTTTAGTTTTTGCTTTACATTTTTGCTTTTTTGATATTGTTTTGCTATTTTGATGTTTTCTTGTTCGTGTTATGGTTTTTCATAAATTCAAGAGAATGCTGTGCAGCTCAATTTATCCCTTAGTTTTTGCTTTACATTTTTGCTTTTTTGTTGTAGTTTTGTTATTTAGTGTTTTTTGTTCTTGTCATCGTTTCCATAATTTGTTAAGGCTATTCATTCTTTTTTTATTGATTGCCATTTTGAAGCCTCTTTGATAAAAATGTATTTTTAAGAATAAAAAAGCCCTTTGCCTCTCTTCACACTTGACTCCCTTCTCTTTATTCATGCCTTGTGTCACACCCCTATATACCCAGAGATCTCAAGTACAGGTGGATCTCTGCAAGTTCAATGCAGCATGGGTGACAAAGTTAGTTCCCTGACAGCCAGGACACACAGGTGGCCTTGAACATAGAGTACATAACATAGTTCACAGATACACACTTTATAATGGAATCATTATCCATTCTGTATCCATGCTGCTATGATTTTAGCTATGCATAGTATATGATACTCTTTAGACATGCTGTCATGAGTTGGTCACAAGCACCAATTTAGTAAGAAATAGCGATATTGCTATATGTACTCTTGAGCAATAAATTCATTTAAAAAAAAAACTTTCCTAAAGGAATGTGAAAATCCGGGGCTATCTCCTTCTGTTTTTCTTTCCATACAGCATCAGCTATAAACACAGAAGTGACCTGAGAGATAGCATACATATATATACATAAATATGTAATTTTTTCTTATTTTACATATCGATCCCAGTTCCCTCTCCCTCCCTCCCATGCTCCCAGACTCCCCCCCCCCCCCGGCTTCACATGGAGGGTGATCCCTTCCAGGAGGGATCAGCAAACTATGTCAAGTCATTTGGAGTAGGTTCTAGGCCTTCTTTCCTGCCTCTAGTCTAAGGAAGTATCCCTCCATTGAGAATGTGCCAAAAAAGGTCTTTTTGTGCGCCAGGGAAAAAACATGATTTCACTGTCAGAGATAACTTAGACTGCCCAGGGCTTCTAACTGAAACCCATGTCCAGGGGGTCTGAGTTGGTCCAATGCTGCTTTCCCAGCTATAAGTCTCGGGGTCCATGAGCTCCCCTTCTTCAGTTCAGCTGTCTCTGTGGGTTTCTGAAGCCTAGCCTTGACCCATCTTCTTATCTCTCCTCCCTCTCTGCAACTGGATTCCATTAGTTTGGCTCAGTGTTTAGCCTGGAAGTTATCAATCTCATTATCCGGGAAGGGAATTTAAGGTAGGTTCTCCACTTTTGCTCAGATTGTTAGATGGTGTCATCCATGTAGGTCTCTGGACATTTCTCTAGACTCAGTTTTCTCTTCAAACCTCTAATGGCTCCCTTTATTTTGGTGTCCCTTTTTGTGCTCTCATCTATTCCTCCCTTGACTCAATCTTCCAGGTCCCTCATGTTCTCCTCACCTCCCCTTCTCTTTATCCTAACTCCCATTCCACTCGCTGTCCCCACACTCCCAATATGCTCAAGGCATCCTGTTCCTTTCCCCTTCTGTGAGGGACCTTGTGTGAATCTCTTAGCTTCCTCCTTATATCCTAATTTCTCTGGTGGTGATAACTATATGCTGGTGATCCTTTGTTCTATGTCTAAAATCCATATATGAGTGAGTACATACCATGTTCCTCTTTTAGTGACTGATTTCCTCACACAGTATGGTTTCTTTAAGTTCCATCCATTTGCCTGCAAATTTCAAGATTCCATTGTTTGTTTTTTTCTGATGAATAGTATTCTATTACAAATAATGTTTTTATGAATACAGTTGAACAGATAGATGTGTTTGTTGCATGGATGTGGATCATTTGGGTATATTCCTAAGAGTGTAATTGCTGCCTTCTGTGCTAGACTGATTCCCATTTTCCTCAGGAAACTCCATACTGATCTGCAAAATGGCTGTACAAGTTTGCACTCTCACCAGCTGTCAGGAGTGTTCCCCTTTCTCTACATTCTCTCTAGCGGAAAATGTCATTGGTGTTTCTAATTTTAGCCATTGTGATAGGAGTAATATGGTATCTCAGAGTTGTTTTGATTTGAATTTCTCTGATGGCTAAAGATGTTGAGCACTTTTTAAAGTTTCTTTTAGCCATTTTGCATTCCTCTATTGTGAATTCTCTATTCAGTTCTGCCCCTCACACTTCAATAGGGTTGTTTGCTGTTTGGGTGATTAGATTTTCGAGTTCCTTATAAATTTTGGAGAAAAGCCTTCTGTCAGATGTAGGGTTGGTGAAGTTCTTTTCCCAGCCTGTGGGCTGCCTTTTGGACTTGTGGACTGTGTCCTTTGCCTAACAGAAGCTGTATATTTCAGGAAGTCCATTTTGTCAATCTTAGTGTCTGTGCTACAGGTATTATGTTCAGTAAGTGGCCTCCATTACCAATTTCTTCAGGGTACCTCCCATTTTCTCTTCTAAGAGGATCAGTGTGGCGTCAGTTATGTTGAGGTCTTTGATCCAGTAGGACTGCGTTTTGTGCATGGTGATAGACATGGGTCTATCTGCAGTCTTCTACACACCATCATCCAGTTGTGCCAGCACCATTTGTTGAAGATTTTTTCTCCATTGTATAATTATACCGTTTTTGTCAAAAATCAGGTGTTCAAGGTGTGAGGGTTAATATCAGCATGTTTTACTAGATTCCATTCTTCTATCTTTGTTTTTTATTTTGTTTTTGTTTTTGTTTTTGTTGTTTTTTTTCCAATGCCAAACTGTTTGCCAGACTATAGCTCTACAGTAGATCTTGAAGTTGGGGAAGATGATGCCTCCTGAAGTTCGTTTATTGTACATGGTTGTTTTGGCAATCCTGGGTCTTTGTTTTTATAAATAAAGCTGAATTTTAACCCTTCAATGTCACTGAAGAATTATGCTTGGATTTTGATGGGGATTGCATTAAATCTGTAGATTGCTTTTGTCAAGATTGCCATTTTTACTATGTTTATCTTGCCTATCCAAGAGCATGTGGATCTTTCCATTTTGTGATATTCTTTAATTTCTTTTTCAAAGACACAAAGTTCTTGCTTTATAGGTTTTTCACTTATTTGCTTAACATTACCCCAAGCTATGTTATACTGTTTGTGGCTATTGTAAAGGGTCATGTTTCTCTGATTTCTTTCTCAGCCCCTGTATCATCTGTATGGTTGGGTAACTGATCTTTTTGAGTTAATCTTGAATCGTGCTAATTTGCTGAAGAAGTTTGTCACATGAAGGAGTTCCCTAATAGATTTTTTTGGGTTACTTATATAGAATATCATACCATCTGCAAATAGGGAAAGTTTGACTCATTCCTTTCCAATTTGTATCCCCTTGAACCCCTTTTGTTGCCTTATTGCTCTAGCTTTTTACAACCAACTTTGCTCCTGATATTGCAATTGCCCCACATGCTTGCAATTCTCCAAGGCCAGAAGAAGGCACTGGATCCATTGTCATAAATGGTGGTTAGGGGCCATGGGAGAGAGTAGCAAATTCTTATGAACTATGTGGCATCTTTCAAGCTTTTGCTCTTGGCCTTTGTTATTCAAGCCCTAAGTGGGCTATTAGTTACATTGGATAACCCCTAACTGTGGTTAAAATATCCATATCATTGACTTCATGCTACACATCTGTTAAACATTGTTTATTATATATATATACATATATATTTATGTATATGAATTTGTATATATGTAGATATGTGTGATATATGTGTGAATTTGTGTGTCTGTGTATATATATATATATAATGTTATATAATACTTCAATCAGTAAACATTGTATGTTTTCAAAAATTAGAAGTCATTGTCAACCATACTACTCATACCTAATAATATTAGTCAGGGTATCTAGATGTTCAGAGATGTACTGACCATAGATATTTGAACTTCAAATACTTCTGAGTACAACAGAATATGACATTTAAATGTTTAATAGTTTAGAATAATGTTAATATGAAAAAGAGTTGCTCCTGACAACAGAGCTATTCCTGATAATATGGTGAACACCGAAGACCCTGTGTTTGGAGTTCTTTGCAAAGAACTCTTGGCAAAACCGGCCTATTGGGCAAAGAAATGCACTTGCCTCCACGGCTGACATGGAATCACTGTCCTCATGGGTCAAGCAGGATATAAGACAAAGAGAATGCCACACCCTCTCAAGACATGGTAGGACAGTCTTTCAAATTATTCATCATTGTTGTAATGCTCTTTGAGATATTCTAGGTCTTAGACACAGTTGATTGCCTAGACACTTCTATGACATCACAGGTAACTGTCCAGCCAGCCAACTGATTCTGTCATTTCTTACAACTTTAGGAAGTAAAATGCTTGTACATCCTGTTTACCCAAGTAATATTATTTTCATTTTCAGGTCTGTGATGAGGTTACCAACTGGATAGTCACAACTAATATCTGCTCTTCTCTTATGTAGAGCATATTGGGTACAAAACTTTGACTATCTGAAATAGGACAGCTATTGGAGTAATCTCTGTAATATGCCATTTACCCTTGGCCTGAATATTAAGTATGTGTTTCTTGCTAAATGTTGCTCTTGCGGGTTTCAACTCTAAGGTTGTGTATACTTTTAACTTTCTTTCTCCTAGACTACACTTGATATGTTATCATTATATTTAATTCTTCTCTCAGGGTTAAAAATATATTATTTAGACAAAAGGAGGTAGCAAGTGTAGGGGCAACATGTTCTGCCATTAGATTTGAGGCACCTGCCTCTGGCTGTGGATTCAGAGTTGAGATGTGATCTCTAATGAGAGAGAAAGGAAACTCCTACAGCTGATAAACACCTCCAGCAAACTAGCAGGATATAAGATAAACAGAAAAAATCAGTTGCCCTATTATATACAGATGATAAAGTGGATGATAAAGAAATCAGAGAAACAATACCCTTTACTATAGCCACAAACAACATAAATTATCTTGGGGCAATGCTAACCAAACAAGGGAAACACCTATATAGCAAGAACTCTATGTCTTTAAAGAAAGAAATTAAAGAAGATACCAGAAAATGGAAAGCTCTCCAATGCTCTTGGATAGGTAGGATCAACATAGTAAAAATTGTAATCTTGCCAAAACAATCTACAGATTCAATGCAATCCACATAAAAATCCCATCACATTTCTTCACAGACCTTGAGAAAACAATGCTCAACTTTATATGGAAAAACAAAATACCCAGGGTAGCAAATACAACCCTTTACACTAAAGGAACTTTCGGAGATATCCCCATCCCTGACTTCAAGCTCAAATGTAGAGCTATAGTCCCAAAATCAGCTTAGGATTAGTTCAAAAATAGACAGGTAGAACAATGGAATAGAACTGAAAATTGTGATATTAACCCACCAGCAAGGGGACAGCTTAGACCTTTGTTGTTTTATTAGAAGTTCCTGTTATTGCATTTGTTGAATGTATTCAAAATTCCCAAGACTCAGTGAGAAATAATTTAATATTTAAAACTTTAACTGACATGTGACTTTTGTTGCTTGACAATATTAAGGGTTTATAATGTTTTTATACTTGAGGATATTCTATATATCAAGAATAAAATGTGCCTTGTGTTCATATTGATACTTGAAGTTCAAAATCAGGGCTTTGAATATTAAATTCTTTGTTCTCAAGGACACAAGTATTAATAGAATCACAACAGTCAAAACATAGATATATAGTACACAGGCAATACAAAATATAAACAATCTGTGAAATTAGTATTTTGTCATGAAAAGGATGTAAGATTGTGTATGTGGAAATAAGTTAGCATAACCACCTTTGATTCATTCCTAATTAAAATCAGAATCAGCACCTGAGAGTAAGCCACACTGTTTCAAACAGGACTTCCAGGGAACCATAGGAATTTGATGGTCCAAGTGCTTTGTGAATTGAAAAGTTGGTACTGACATTCAGCCTTTATCTAGATTGGTAAGGAAGAAGTTAAGTGTCATTTGCCACATACTTTAAGATGATTCCATTATTCTGCATATAGTCATAGTCTTGAATCTGAGCCATACATATTCAGTTCTATACTCCATTTTTAATAGGGTTATTTTGTGTTTTGTTGACTACATGAGTTCTTTGTATATTTTACAGAACAGCCCTTTGTCAGATGTGGGATTCTTTTCCCAGAATGTGGGTTGCTGTTTCTTCTTGTCAACTGTGTCCTTTGCCTTACAGAAGCTTCTACATTTGAGGAGGTTCCATTTATTAATTGTCGATCATAGTGTCTGTGCTACAGGTGATATGTTCAGGAACAGGTCTACTATAACATTTTGTTCAAGGGTATCTCCTACTTTCTCTTCTAAGGGGTTCAGTGTGGCGAGTTTTATGTTGAGGTCCTTGATCCATTTGGACTTGAGTTTTGTGCATGGCGACAGAAATGGGTCTATCTGCACTTTTCAAAACACTATCATCTAATTGAGCCAGAACCATTTCCTGAAGATGCTTTCATCCCCCCATTGTATTATTTGAGCTGTTTTGTCAAAAATCAGGTGTTCATAGGTGTGTGTGTTAATAGCAGTATTTTCGATTCGATTCTGTAGGTCTACCGGTCTATTTTTGTGCGAATACAAGGGTGTTTTCAGGACTATAGCTCTGTGGTAGAACTTACAGTCAGGTATGGTGATGCCTCCTGAAGTTCTTTTATTGTACCGGGTTGTTTTGGTTGTCCTAGGTTTGTTATTTTTCCATATAAAATTGATTACTATCCTTTCAAGGTCAGTAAAGAATTGTGGTGGGATTTTAATGGGGATTGCATTGAATCTGTAGATTGTGTTTGGCAAGACTGCCATTTTTACTATATTTATGCTACCTATCCAAGAGCATGGGAGATTTTTCCATTTTTTGGTATCTTCTTTAATTTCTTTCTTTAGAGCCAAAAATTTATATTATATAGGTTTTTCACTTGTTTGTTAAGCCTTACACCAAGATGGACATTTCGTATATATCCCATGAGAAATCCATCACCACAAAATCTCAATTCTGAATGTCTATGCCCCAAATACAAAGGCATCCACATTTGTAAAATAAACACTACTAAAACTCAAACATCCCAGAAAACCTCACACAGTTGTAGTGGGAGATTTCAACACACCGATCTTACCACTAGACAGGACCACCAATCAGAAACTCAAAAAAGACACAATAGAACTAACAGATCTTTTGTCTCAACTGGGTTTAACAGACATGTATAGAACATTCCATCGGATCATGAAAAAATACACCTTCTTCTCGGCACTACATGGTATCTTCTCTAAAATAGACCACATATTAAGTGGCATACAAACCTCAACAGATACGAGAGAATTAGAATATTCCCCTGTATCTTATCAGACCACCATGCTTTAAAATTGGAATTCAACAACAACACAAATCACAGAAACCCTACAAACTCATGGAAACTGAACGATGTGCAATTGCAACAACCTGAGTCAAAGAAGAAATAAAGAAAGAAATTAAAGACTTCCTAAAATTCAATGAGAATGAGGAAATGACATACCACTTCCTGAAAAAAGCTCCAGTAGCCTTTGAGCTTCCTGGCAGTGTTTTGGTAGAGGATTTAGCATCAAAAGCCCTACATCTTAACAGAATTTAGGTCCAAAACACTAGCCTGAATCATGAAATGCATGCCTGGGATTACATTCTAAAGACATGAATGAGTACATTCTGCTTGATTCGGGGAAGTCTGTAACCCATTTACAGAGCCAATTATTGAAATCTTCTAAAGAAGTACCAGACACTTACCAGACACATTGTCTAATGTCAGTATTATTGCTGACATGCACTGCAGGGATCACGAGCAACATGGAAGTGTCAGTGGTGAGCTCTGGAGTATGATTTGTTCTGCAGTATGATTTGTTTCCAGGTGCTCCTACATCCAAATCTTGCCTTTTGACCCTCAGAGAAACTCTAAATCCTAATGAAATGTTTTTTTCTTAGAAATCTAATCAATAGTGGAGAAGTTACCTTAAATGCCCTTCCCCTACAATGAGAATGATGACTACCTTAAATGCTATTATAGAACCTTCATCTAGTAGCTGATGGAAGCAGAAGCAGAGATTCACAGTTAAGCATTGAACCAAACTCCTGAAATCCAGTTGTAGAGTGGGAGGGGTAATGAGCAAAGGGGCCAAGACCATGCTGGGGAAAACCACAGACACAGCTGACCTGAGCAAATGGGAGCTAACAGACCCCAGTCTGACTGCTGGGGAGTCAGTATAGGATCGATCCAGTCCCCCTGCATGTGGTGTCCCTTGAGAGGCCTGGACAATCTATGGGGCTTCTGGCAGTGGAACCATTATTTATCCCTAGTGAAAATGGGGTTTGGGAGCCCATTCCCTATGGAGGGATATTCTCTCAGGCTAGATAGATGGGCAAGAACCTATGTCCTGCCCCCAATGATATCATGGATTTTGATGTTCCCCATGGGAGTTCTCACCCTCCCTGAGGAGTGTATATGGTTGGAATGGGGGATTTTGAAGGGCATGGAAGGACAGGAGGGAGAGGAAAATGGGATTGGCATGTACAATTGTTTTCAATTTAAATAAAATCTTTTAAAAATTAAAATGTTTTAAAAAGAAAGCAATTTTAGGTTTCTAGCTATTCTTTTCAGAAGTCTTCCCTGAATACTCCTGTTTAAAGTGATATTTTTCTTTACTCTGGATGCAATATTTAGCAAGATGTGGTCTGGAGGAATTCAGGTACAAAATCACATGACTCAGACACCTACTCTTTCTGACATGTCCACTGTGCTTGCTGTTTTAGGCTCTTCCCTTTTCTTTAAAGAGTACCCATTTCACCCTCTCACGGAACTTTCCCACAGTTACTACCAGACATGACATAATTATTTGAATGTCAAATCTTCTTTATGGAGATAAGCCAGATTCTTCTGTAACTGTGTTTCTAGCTGATCCCCTCCTACCCAAAAACCAAAGACTGGTAGTTTGTCCTATTTAGCCATGCATGGCCAATTAAGACCACTAAAATCATCATGATCATGAGACACAGCTGTCTGTAAAGTACCTTATGATTATCATCGCTACTTCTTTTCACACTCTAAGGTAGCCATTTGCTCATGAGAATTACTGAAGAGGGGAATAGACTCTGATGCCTATTCTTGGTTTTCAAAGTGACTAAATCTGGAATTGATACCCCCAAATAGAAAGCAAACCTGTAGGAGAATACTGTTGAATTTAAAATAAAAAGATCTACTTCTAGCCTGGATCTTTGAGGTAGTAATTCACAACTTTAATTCAGATCTTTAATCCAGATGTAATCTGGACCAATCCTTCTGTTGGATGCCTTTATAAGGACTTGGAGAGAGGAAGCTTTACTCTTTCTCTGCTTGCACTCATCTTGTTAGCCCATCCAATCCTTCAATGGTATTAGAGTGTATGTCCTTCAGATTCCAGCATATTCTGCAGACTGCTGAGGTATCCGGCCTTGTGGACTGAGCAACTAATGCATTCTTGGACTTTTCGTTCATAGCCAGCCCTTGGTGGAGGAGCTAGAGCACAGCCTGTATGTCGTTGCTGGAGTTTCTTTCGGCCAGGTCCTGCCACTTCAGTCCCAAATGAACACACAGAGATGCTGTATTAATTATAAAACAGTTAGCTGATGGCTTGCTCTTCTTATTGGCTAGCTCTGTCTTAATCATTAACCATGACTACTAATCTATATATTTCTATAGAGCCTTATCTTGTCACAGAATACTTGGCATCCTGATCTCTACATGGCATTTCTCATGGCACCTCTCTGCCCACCATTTCCAGAATTCTCCTTGTTTCCTAAGCCTGCCTGTCTTCCTGTCTCCATTGGCCACACAGTGGCTACACAGTGGCCACACAGTGTTTTATTCATCAACCAATAAGAGAAATATATATTCCCCCATCAGCAAGTCATTCTTTAAAAATCCCCTTTCAATGTATAGAGACACTTATTTCATAACTTGTGTTACTCTAAAGAATCCTGACTAATGCACCAGGCACATAGAGAGGACAATATAGAACACTTTGGGTCTCATAAGAGCTGAGCTCAGTAATAAATTCCCAATGGCCATCTTCCCTTAACATTTCACAGGTGTTTGTTCACTTCAGAGGACTCAACAATTCTCATTCACATCATGCTGTCCTAATTCTTCAACATGTTTTATTTCTCATAGTGTTGGTTATGGATATTAAGTTTGGGAAGATCCAATTTTTGACAGTGTTTGGAAAGTGGGTGTCCAAATCACCATAGTTGAATTAGTGGAAGGAGTGTAATGAAGCATAGATTGATCTCTAGCTTTGGAAAGAGAAGGTGCTGAATGGCTTCCCCTATATCACAATAGAGACTCCTGGAAAGGAGACCTCAACTTCTGGTCATTTCAGGGATAATTATTTAACAAGGAGGCAAAGTCTGTGCATTATGTAATAGGTAATAGGATCCAACAATGGGCCTGCTTTTGTCTCCCAGGTAAGTCAGTTGGTGGCCAGGTTACTGGGGATAAATTGGAAATTGCATTGTGCTTATAGACCCCAGAGTTCAGGACAGGTAGAAAGAATGAATAGAACCATTAAGGAGGCTTTATCTAAATTAACGCTTGGAACTGGCTCTAAGGACTGGGTAGAACTCCTACCTCTGTCCCTCTATCGGGCCAGAAACATTCCAGGCCCTCATGGCCTAACTCCCTTTGAAATCCTATATGGCAGTCTACCGCCAGCTGTATCATTCTTTGATGCTGACGTTTCTGATTTTGCAAACACCCCCTCCATGGAGATGCATCCAAGAGCCTTACAGATGGTTCAAGAAGAGTTCTGGAAATCTCTGGTGGCCGCATACCGGGAGGATCAAAGAACCCCTTGTCAACCCCACTCTTTCCAGATTGGTGATTCAGTCTGGGTTCATAGGCATCAGACTAAGAATTTAGAGCCCCATTGGAAGGGACCCTACACTGTGCTCCTGACAACTCCCACCACCCTGAATGTAGGCGGGATTGCTGCCTGGATCCATGCGTCCCTAGTGAAGGCCGCAAAACCAGAACATCGGACCCAGGACCAGGCCCCATACGAACCAACATGGAAAGTTCAACATTCTCAAAACCCCTTAAAGATAAGACTTGTATGTTCCCAACATTAGCAAGCATGCTTTTGTACATAGGTTTGAATGCTTCTGAATCAGGATCTCCCCATGCCCCCCACCCCCTCACTGTTCTTGACCTGGCAAGTAATTTCCCAAACATGCAATGTTGTCTGGTCAACCTCTGGCCTTTATCTACCTGGCACCTGGTGGCCTAGTCTCACCTCTGATTGTTGCCAACTAGCTGCTGGACTGGACACTTGGGACATCTGCACTTATGGTGCAGACTCCCTTGAAAAGGAAATGCCTAGAACATAAGACAGATGGATAGGTTGTAGCAATCCCAAGACCTGATGTTTTCTAGCCCAATAAGACTTCTATATCGGTCCTCAGTAGAATCAATCCAGGGGGTCTGGGTGTGGGGGACATCAGGAATACTTTTGCAAAATTGGGGATGTGAGGCCACTGGCAGTGCCTATTGGAAGCCCAGCTCCTCCTGGGATCTAATAACAGTGCACCAAAATTACACTAGCCCCCCCCTTGGGCAGGAAAAGCTGCCACCCTCCCAACAATGGGGGGGGCTAGGGTCTGTGAGTCAGCTCATTGTCTCCCTTTAAAAATTGATTTCACCATCAATGGGAAAATGAACTCTGAGGTTTGGATCCAGGGCAAGACTTGGGGGCTAAGATGGTATCTGCCAGGCCTGGACAAAGGAGTTGTCTTTAAAATTCGCTTGGAAATTAGGGATCCTGCCCCTCAAGCCATAGGGTCAAACTCCATGCTTACAGACCAAAAACTTCCCTCCAGGCCACAGTCAACTCCCTCTAATATCACCCACTTATTCCCAATCCCAGGTACCGGGAATAGACTATTATGATTGGCTTACATGGCCCTCAACACTATGCACCATGACCAGGCCAAAGACACTTGGCTGTCTCCTTCTGAGCCACCCTCCCCCCCCATTATAAAGCTATAGCTATTATGAAAACTTTTGAAACCATACCAGTCCTCCTCAGCACTGCTTGGACTCACCAGGTCATAGTTTGACTCTCCCTGAAGGCACAGGGCAGGGGCTCTGCCTAGGCACCATACCCAAGACCCACCAGGAACTCTGTAATCAGACACTGCCAATTACCTGTAAGGAGTAGGGTTTTACAGCCCGCCACTGGTCTTGTCCTGCCTCCGTGCCAGCCCCAATTAACACACAGAGACTCTGTATTTGATATAATTCTGTTGGCCATTTACTTGTTTCTTATTGGTTAGCTCTGTCTTAAGTATTAACCCATTTCTATGTATTTCCATGAGGTCTTATCAGCGAGAGGTGGCTGGCAGCTCTGCCTTCTCCTGACTCTCCATCTTGACCCCTCCTTACTACTTCCTCTTTCTGCCTTATCTCCTAGTCCCTCCTGTTTTCTTTTCCTATTGACCAACAGTGCTTTATTCATTAACCAGTATGAGAAACATATATACATAATAGCATCTCCCATCAATTACCCCCAGCAATTATTTTCTTTCAGCTCCCAATGGAACCTACTGGGCATGTAGCACTGGACCGATCTTTGCATTTCATCACAAATCCTGAATAAGGCTTCTGATTATTGTGTTGTGGTTGAATTATACCCTCGTATAATCTATCACACTTCTGAAAGTGTTTATGAATTCTTTGAAAACAAACATAGGTACAGGAGAGAGCCTGTCAGTATAACCCTGGCCCTTCTTCTAGGGCCTGGAATAACAGCATGAATAGGAATAGGAGCAGCAGCCTTGAGTCGAGTCAGCCAATATGAGTTTCTTCATACTGCTATGACTGCAGCCCGGAAGCCATTAAAAAGATCCATTAGAGATCTTAAAGACTCCCTAATCTCTTCATCTGAGGTAGTTCTCTAGAACCGGAGGGGACTTGACCTCCTATTTTTAAAGGAAGTGGGCATATGTGCCACCCTCAAAGAGGAATGTAGTTTTGATGTGGACAAAACAAGAGTTGTGACTGAGACCCTAGACGATCGGTTGGAAAAGAGACAAAAAGAATTTGAGGCCCAACAAGGATGGTTTGAAAAGCTTTTTAATCACTCCCCTTGGTTCACAACACTGATATCCACCATCATGGGACCACTAATTATATTCCTTTTGATTCTCACCTTTGGTCCCTTCATTCTGAAAAGACTAATACAGTTCATGAAGGAAAGCTTGTCAGTAATTCAAGCCTTAGTTTTGACCCAACAATATCAGAGATTAGAACAATTAGAAATTGAACAACAATGAATAAAAGGTTTTATTTATTTTAATCAAAAAGGGGGGAATGAAAGACCCCCACTATGGCTATTGCCTGTTTGAACTACTCTTGCCAATTTGCCAAGGTCAAGTTATGGGAAAAGCACAGGAGGGAACCAGGTGCTGCTCTCATCCGACACCAACAAGATATCTGTGGTCTGCTTCTTGGACCAAAGCAAGGTCAGCAGGACGGTATCCGGGACACTGAGATAGTCATAACTGAATTCTTTGTATTCTTTATGCCCAACCCGAATAACCAACTGTCCTTGGTTAACTACAATCGCTACATTTAGATGAAACAATGAAATCCATGTAACCATGCTTCTGCTTCTTTAAGCCTGCTTCTTGCCACCCCAACCCTATATAAACTGCATATGCTTTCACCACACACGCTCTCTCAGTCTCCCAAAAGAATGAAGCTTCCACAGGTACCTGTGTGTAAACATTAAACAGCCTCTTGCACTTGAATATGGCGGTCTTGTATGGTCTCTTGGGCTAAGGCTTCCCACTAACAGGCTCCAAACTCTTGGGGTCTTTCAACAGGAACTAATGAGATTTCAGTACCATCACTGCACTTCACCCCCAGTGCAGTCCTTTATGGTGTATACCATTAACAGTTGGGAAAACAGATGCCCTGGATAAGCCTGACGTTCTCATACAGTACACCAGAGCCACTAGCAAGGCAGGAGCCACCAGGTCCTGCTTTCTTCCAGTGACAACAAATGATTCAGAGTTCCAAAGTTTTGATGGCACACAGATCAGCCTGATTGCTGTTAGAGCCAGTGGACCTGGGCAGACAATATTCCCATCCTGCCACCTCTGGGTGTCCTTCATGAACTACGAGAAACTGGTACTTATGTTCTGCCCCTGCAATGGCTTCCCCATTAACATTTGAGTCTGAAACATCAAGCAAATAACTTTGACATTCATATACCACCTGAGAGATTGTGATAGTAGCAATTTTATCCTGTTTTCTCAAAGCACATGATTCAGGGCTCTGAAGTTAAGGTATATCCTCTTAAGCTGTGAATGAGCCTGTCTCTCTTTTGTATGGAGACAGAGAAGCCTGCAAGGTGGGAGACTTTCACAAAGGAGAGACTCAAGTCTGCTCTTGGCAGAACATTCTTGGGCAAAGTCTCACCTCTCAGGCACTTCCTGGAAAGCTATGGTGTGTCCACTCTGGTGGAGATGAATCAATATGTAGAGAAGGCACTGTCCCTTGACTTCTAGACTAAGGTATTACTGAGATACCTAAACTTGTCTAGCATGGCCTGTCAGTGTGTTATAACCTTAGAAAGACATTGTGTGCCCTACAGCCCTCATTTTTTCTGGGTCTAGGTAAATACCTTTCCGAAGTCACAGTACAGATTTATGGAGAACTTGCTATCCAGGCTGACCATAGTGCTACCTCTTTGTTTCAGGACTGTCTAAATTCAAGAGTGTGAAGGAGGGCTCTGTGAAAGCTCTATGTCATAGACCCTTAATGATCTAATGATCTGCCCTGTCTTGCCATTTGTCTGATTTTCTCATGCAACAACAGGTAATGTTATTTCAGCTAGATATGGCACTTTACATAATGACATGTGCATTGTCAATGAATCTGGCTTTTATAGTTATAAGTGAAGCCCCATACCAGTGACACACTTCATACTCTTCCCATTCCTGAGACTCATTTAATTTTCAAAAAAAAAAAAATGCCGTTACATATCTATGTCTGTTCTCTCCCTATTCTTTTATGTTTCCTCAATCTTGAGTGCAAGAATGGACCATTACTCTTCTGGAGAATGATTACCTGTATCTGAGAGCCCACCTAGTGAGCCCCAATCTTTAGCATGTCCAGTCTGACATGTCACTAGTTGATCACACATTTGCTAACATTATTATGGCTGGGATGTGTTATGCTGAGGATTTGGAACATTTTCATAATTAACTATCAGACTTTTCTTTGTTCTGAGAGGACACCCATAATCTCCCACCACACTCATATATGGTAACGGCCTTGTGGATTCTCCACAATGTGCTTGTTCACATGAGGGGACTGAGCATTTTCCCCCATTGTCCTGACCTAATTCCCTAGCAACCTTTCTTTTTCACATTATTGATTAGTGACCTAAAGAAGTGATGGGTAATTTCCTGTAGTGTGTTTGGAGTACAGTCTTCAACTTCCTATACATGAAGTATTGAAATTGGTTTAATAGGGCAGACAGAGATCTCAGGCCTTGTAAGTGGGGGGGGGGTGCTGAAGGTCTTCCCTTATGTTTCTGGGAAAATTCTTGGAAAAGAAGTGTGACTTCCAGTATATTGCAGAGGAGCTAGTTTGTAGGTAAGTTACAGCTTCTGGAGGTGGTCATAATAAACCCTTTTCTAGACATTCTAATGCAACCCTTGGTATTGTCTGTGATGTCACAGGTGTTGTGGCAACACCAAATGCCTGTGGGTTGTTCTTGCTGTGCCCATAGACAAGCTGTCAAGGCTGAAAAGGCTGATAGGAAGAGACAATAGAGAACGTAGAAAGATAAGAGAGAGGCAGAAGGAAGCTCACCATCAGTCTCTGGATAAAGCTTGGAGAAATAAATGGCTCAGGGGAAGGTAAGTGACTTCTGGATAGGCATGGGGAGTTTTTGGAGGTGTGTATATTGAGCTTACCTTCTGTTGGTGGATTTCAGCCTCTGGGAGCTTTGGGAAGCAATACACCTATCCTGCTTCTCTGGGTTTCTAAAGAGAACCCCTAGAGTCAAGAGTTTCTGATGTTTAGTTTAGGAAAGCTATGAATTGTGTAGTCTGCCCCTGGATTGCTGTGAGCTCTTTCATTTTATTCTGAGTGGCAAAAAAAAAAAAAAAAAAAAAAAAAAGTGTAGGAGAAACAACATATTGAACAATGAGATGTCCCTCTCTGGATAGAGAATTGATGCACTTCATCCTCAGTGGATTCGTACAGTTTCCATGCTAATATGATGCCAATAGGAAAGGAGGCCACCCCTCTGGCCATTCTCCAATGTCTCAGAGATTCAGATGCTTTTGTCCTTGACAAACATGTTCAGGACTTCATGCTGCTAAGCTCTAGGGACAGCAGGACTTACATGCCTCACATCAGATATGAGCTGACACTGTCCTCCATTTCTATATGGCTGGGAGAGCTTAATGTTGGGAACCAGCAGTCTGCTGACCCCGCCCCCTGATGATGGGCGGGATGCTCATGGACATGTCTTATCTACTCTATGCCATGACTTACCTGGCTGCTCAAGCTTTACCTGGTTTCCAGGGGACTCAGCTACACATGCTCAATTTTCCCTTTTAAACCAGGCGTGCCAAGCGAACCTCTCCCTTGTCTTACTCTTTCTCTCTCTCTCTCTCTCTCTCTCTCTCTCTCTCTCTCTCTCTCTCTCTCTTGTTCTAGGTCTTTCTCTCTTGCTCTGTCTCTCCATGGCTCTGTCCCCCCTTTCTCTTTTTCTCTCTCTTTCTCCTGCTTTTGGTTAGCCACCAGCAACCCCCCTTTTTCTCCCCTCTATCAATAAATCCATGTGGGTGCTGAGTATCATGTTTGTATTTCATAGGCAATAGCTACAACAAAAGAACAACATTGGTGCTAAAACCCAGTCAGGCTCTCCTTGAGGACTACATGGCCATGTGCTTGCGGGCGTTCAGCCAGAGACACTGGGAGACCCTGATTCTGAACCATCAGTCAACTTCCATCCACCCATTCACTGGAAATACCATCCCATACCAGCTTCAATTACATAAGGTACCTTTTTATTTTTTTTTAACCCGTTTCTTTAGGGTCGGGTAAATTCCTCACGGGTGAATGGGTGATTGACATACTGCCCTCCCTGGATGGTATATCTGTTTCTGGCTTCAAGCCTCTCTGCTCCCAGACTGCTGAGTCTTCTGGCCTCTGTTGGCCCTGGCAACATTTTTGGGCTTACAAGCTTCAAAAAATGCCCTGCCATTATCTGCCATTCTCACTTATCATGTGGCCACACTCTTGAGCTGATGAGTTACAAGACTGATTGGTCAGTTCTCACTTCACCCATGGGGAATAAGACAACCAAGGAAATACCCCTACCACTCCACAGGGATGCTTAATTTAAAATTTAAAACTCTTTCACTTAATGCCACTTGGTAAAGCACCCAGACTTATTTACCAATGTACTGAAAAATGGTCTAGATATCCCCTAGATAATAATTCAAATTGGCAGAATTACTGCGAGTGAACTGGTAGATGGAAGGAATTTTTTCTACCTCTCTGCTAAACAATCTTTTCCCCTAGACTTGTTTCTACATTGTTTCCACCAAGCTAAAACTCTCCTGCCTGCTACAGCTGCAGACTGTTTCAGGGCAGGAACCTCCCTCCACCTAAAAGCATTCTGTTCCGTTAGGTATCTTATAATCCTGTTCAAATGTCTCACTCTCATTTGTCCTCTCTGCTGTTCTACTTATTTTTTCTCTGTGCAGATGCCAGTGTCTCACAGTGGGCTGGGCTGAGGCAGCATCTACTCAAGATACCCTGAGAGTTTTTCATTTTTCCCCTGAATGGGGTTTTCAGGTTTCATGCCCTAGCTCAGCTAATGTTGAGTGGTGCATTCGTTTCTCAGACCCACGAAGGGTCTCTCGGGATTTATATCCTAGCACTGCCCTTAGATTGGTACATACATTTCTCAGACCTACAGTGGCCTTTTGGATGTTGTACCCCTTGAACTCTGGTGTCTTGTTAGTTTCACAAATCCTTCTGCCTCACTCGTGGAGAGAAAAATGCCAACAAAATTATATCTCAAAACTTTATGACTTCTACCAGCTGTTGGGAATGTGTTTATAGCAGCCGCCATCTTGCCATGTATGTTTCCTAGCCTCACCCCCCCCACCCCCATGGTCCTTCCCTTTGATCCACTAGCTGCCTAGGCAGAGGGAGAGTCTAGCCAGCTTCTGCCAACTACAGAACCTGCAATTCAATTACCTTATGCCTTTTATTCTTTGTCTTTAATTTCTTTTTTTTTTTTTCAGTGATTCTGTTCCAAATACCTTCACACTCTGCTTCTTCTCATTTTTAACCCAGGCCTGTTTAATATGTGATTTAAATTTAATTTTATATGTAAATGTAAGCTAACTCTATACAACTTAAATTCAACTGTATTAAGTCTCAAATATTTCTAAATTTTTATGTGCCTTGAAATGATGGTAAACATTTAAAGTTATAAAGGTCTTTTTCAAACTAACAAAATATTTAGGTCACCCAGTCCTTCCTGTAAGCTGTTTATAAAGATTAAGCTTTTATTAAAGGGAGATTTTTTGCTACCTCTTTGTCCTTTACAGGTATAAGACTAACCTACTATGTTAAAACCAGTTACAGTCAGGCTGGAGGGCTCTGAGTAAAACATCCCTCCACAGCCTCTCAGCTTGGATCAAGTTTTCCAGACAGATTAATTAATTACAGAGATAAAGCCTTACCTAGCCACCTATGTGTTTAAGGCAAGTAACTAAAGATAAATTTTGTATACTAAGGTACACTAAACAGTCAGACAGCCCTCAAATGCTCAGAGATCTAGAGAATATGGCATTTAAATTGTTTCATTAAAAATCTCTTATAACAGAGAGACAGGCAAGCTGCTGGCACCACTCAATTCCTCCAAGAAGACTGGTGGACACTAAAGTAACTCCAACCACAAAAGTGGCAACACTAGGCACTGAGAAATCCTGCCTTTCATCTCAACTGTTGCAAATGGCTCTATGGACCATGGACAAGAGGGCAGTGGAATCGATTTTCTCCACGTTGCTTGGGCCAACGGTAGGTAAGTCTTCCAAAAGCTCCTAATCCACAGGTCTCGTGCCATCAGCCCAAGGCAGATGTCCTCAAAGCCTTTAACCTCAACAACTGTGGAGGACCTGGGGATGGCTGTCCATGCTGCCATCTAGTAAGTCTCTGTTACTCTCTAATCATTCAGGTAAAACTTCATCCTTCTCAAGAACTCTGTTGCTTTTGATGACTGGTAGCTTTGTTAGCTTAAAGCAGCCGCTAAGGCTCCAACTATTACAAAACAGATTTCACAAACAAGTATTTTAAGTTTGCTACTGTTTATAGTCTTAACATTAATCATAAAGTTTTAATGAGCTGCCAAACAATTCTGTCAGTACTAAACACCATACTATGCCATAATACTATCATAACAGTAACTATAAACTCACAATTAAGGGGCTTTTCATTGTGCTAAAAATCTGCAAGTTGTATGTCTTAATTATTTAAGCCAAATCATTTCTAACATGAGTATGCTGCTAGTGTCGTAATATATATGTTTTCACAAAATCAAAGGATTCTTGTAAGTTCCGGGGAGCCGAATTGTTCCCATCCAAACAGGTCAGGTTCACTCCAAATGAATATTCACCCTTTCCCTGGTCCCAGGACTCCCTTCCCTCACCTGGGGAACCCCTCCTTCAATTTACAATTCTTCCCTCAATACCCGGACCTAGAAAAAAAAACTGTTTTCTAAACTTATACTTGCTTTCTCTTCTTCTAACAATTGCCAGGTCTCAAAAAGATGCCAGAGTTCCATATAGTCAGAACTTCGATGAAACAACCAGCTACCAGGACTTGGCAGCACCCCCTCCCTCAGCTTTCTTGTTCCCCCAAAGAAGATCACCAGATCACCACCCAAAGTCAGCAGGAAGCAGTCTTGAGAACTCAATGTCCTTATTCCCTAACTTGTCACACCCAACACTCATCTTTTTAATAACAATAAGAGGAGGGAATTTTGGGAACCAGCAGTCAGCTGAACCCACACCCTTGATGATGGGCAGAATGCTCATGAGCATGTCTTATCTACTCTAGTCAAGCTTGGCTGCTCAAGCTTTACCTGGCTGCCAAGGGACTCAGTAAAGCATATGCAAGCTTCCCTTTTAGAACAAGCATGCCAAGCATGCCTCTCTCTTGCTGTTCTCTCTCTCTTGCTCTTTCTCCCCTGCTTTTGCTTGGCCACCATCTACCTCCTTTTCTATCCTCTCTATCAAAAAACTCTATGTGGGTGCTGAGTCTTATGTTTGTGTTTCGTAGGCAATAGCTTCAGCAAAAGAACAACAGTTAGGACTTCCAAGGCCAGGTGGACTGCAAACGGGAGTGATGCTCATGATTATCCACAGTGCTTGAGAACAGATACAGAGCTCAATGATAGCTGCACTGACGATTGGAAGCTTCACCATCATTAGCCTTTTCTATTCCTTGGGCTTATTCTTGGGACTCAGCATGGACTGTCTTGGTTTTATGTCATTCAAGAATACAAAGAATTCATTTGTCTTCATCTATCTTCAGGACTGCTGAGGAGGCATCATTCCAACTCACCACCTTCACTGAACAGGAGCAACAGATGAAAAAGGTGGACAAACTCACCATTCAGTTACATCATATGATGTGTACAAGAAATGAGCTGTGTGGTATCCTGGCCAATTACACAAACAAGGATTTGAACAACAGGTAGTCATCATTCCCAGTGCTCTGCTGACGATCTTGACACCATATTATCAATTCCATGTTTCCTGAGGAACAGGAGGCTGAAATTCTGGGGTGACTTGATGCCTAAATTGATTATCCTGAATGCATTTGAGATGCAACCCTTGAAGCCTGCATAGCAGTGAGATGGGAACACAGGCTGTTCTGCTTCTTCCAGATGAAATGCAGATCCTGTGGCCTGAATCACTTTCTGGACATAGGGACAAGAGTGTGAGCTCTCAACATGTACTTAAAGAGGTCTTGACAGGTGTTGGCCTATGGTGGAGGCTAAGTGGTGAGTCTTTGTGATTGACCAGGAGTTGAATGTGTGCTGAAAGCTCCTGGCAGTACCTGGAGGGGCCTGGTCCCATTCATGCACAGTGAATAGATGGAAGTCCTTTAGCTATCCACTGTTTCTCTTTGGTCTTCTTCCTTATACTCTGAGCCAAAGACATTTCTTTGCATTTCTGGGATATTCTGATTGCATGGTGTGTGTGTGTGTGGGTGTGTGTTTATGTGTGTATGTATGATCCTGTGAGTCTGGGGTCTGTGTCAGATCCTGAAGAATTTACATTTTCACAATTTCCAGGTGATGTCAACTCTGATGCCTTGAATGCCCACATTGAGCTGCACACCTCCTGGACACTGTGCTAACCTTGGGGGGGACACTGGAAAACCCTGTGGAGTTTATAAAGCCATTCTGAATTTGGGACCCCTCCCTGGAAATGCTGACTGTGACCTGGGGTCCTCTGTGTAGCAATATGCATATAAGAATTAGAATCTCTGTTCAGAAGATAGGAGAAATATCATCTTAGGTTTCTGTTTGGTCTAGATATATGACATGGACTCCTGGGAAATTCTTCTGAGTTAATCTATAACTCTAGGACCCCAGAGGGACCTCATGTAGTCCTGGCTCCTCCATTTTAGATTTCCTGACACTTCTGGCCTGGTTACAGGAAAGGAAGTTTAATAAGCACCAGGAATTACAAGCAAATAAGTGTCTGGCTATGGCATCCATTGGGCTGAGATAATCTGTGACACATGTGATCAATGCTGCCTGTGCTTATAGCAATATTTTCTTATAGGGTCCCACCCTGACACAGGCTAACTTTTGAGTTTCAGATGCTCAATATGGAGCACAATCAGGTGATGTCTGACCTTCAGAAATTGCCCATGGAGATGAGTGATGCCTTGTACAAATGCAAGCTGCTGATTGAGGAGACTGAATCCTTCAGGTAAGTGCCTAATTTCCCTTGGGAGGAACTGATTCTGCCATTCTTTGATCTGAACCAAAGAGAAGGCTCTGATTCTAGCCTTACTGCCTATTAGCAAGCATCCTGCCTTGTGTCCCTTCGACTTGTGCCTTCTGTACTCAGTTTTCCTAATTGTGAAAAAACACAGAGGTTATTATCATTGTCCAGCCAGCCTCAGGAGTGCTTGGATAGAAAAGTGGTTGCACCATGACGGGGATGTCTGGCAGCCCAGGGATTCTTAGGTCTGACAGGGGCTTCACAGAGCTGTTTTCCATAAGTCTCTTAGATATGACTTATTCTGGTTGGGACTTCTGTCCTCCTTCAGATAATGTTTGCCCTCTAGCTGCAGATGCTTTCCTTTATCATGAAAAGATATCACAGGTGGAGACCACATCCTGTTCCCAGAGGCACAGGATCCCTTTTGGTAACAGGGTTTTCAGAAGTAGTTTGAATCTTCCTGAAAGGTGATGAGTGTCTGATTTATGCAATTTGATTATTCTCTGGATTTGCCCTTCCTCTCAGTGATGCTGGTTTGCATACTGAGAGTTCCATTCCTGGGCTGTCCACAACTTTGCAGCACTGGTGGTATTTGGAAGAAGGGACATCACAAGGAGAATGCATGGATCTCACCAATTTTTGTTTTTGGTTCAGTTTCTACCATGGCCAGGTCCTAAGAGAATGGATTCAGCTGAAGAAAAATGTGCACATGTCAAGACTGATGAACAGATGGCTAACAAAGGAGCAGATTGAACTGCAAGAGTCCTGTGAGGAAGTGAAGAGACTCTTTAAGGAGATCCATGAGAAGATCTTTGAGCCCTGTGCTGAGCAGCATCTGGTAGGCTGAGGCAGAACAGGCAGACTGCCCACAATGTGAAGCATAAACATAGAGACACCCATGTAACAATTACCCAACCATCCAGACTCCCACCCACATACCACCCAGTAGTAAACTTCTGTGATCATTCTCTGGAGAGTCACCTTGTAAGATACTGGATGATTGGCAAGCCAACTCTCCTTGCCAACTCTCAATGGAAACTTCAGTCCATTGAGAGATATGGGTCTATCACATATCACATACCTGAATGTCATCATGTTAGGAGGCCTGCAATCGAGGGAGCTATTAGTGAATATCACAGAGATTTCACTGAAGAGGTTAGCAGTCTGTGGCCATGTGATTTGTGGGTGTCATGTGAGATCATATTCAGGATTTAAGGAAGAGAGCCCAGTGCTAATGCCAAGTGAGCAGTTTTCAGTGTCTGTTTCTTTCACCTCCTACTCCTTCTTCTCATTGTCCTCCTTCACCCTCTTATTCTTTGTAGATTTGGAGCAGCCTGACCTGGAACTCACTCTTTAGATCAGGCTGCCCTGAAACTCACAGAGATCCACCTGTCTCTGCCTTCCACATTCTGGGATTAAAGGAGTATGCTCTCCCACCCAGCATGTTTTCTTCCTTTTGCCAAGCTCTGACCCTTATCCTTTGGAGGATGCAGAGAATGACCACAGCTGAAAGATTGTCTTGATGCACTGTCCAGGTGAATACAGCAGCTTCAGACTCAATAGCCAACATAGCAGGTACCCACCAGGACTGTTCCCTAACTGCCTTCCACCTCTAGGTCAGAAAATCTCGAATATGAGCTGGAACAGATCACAGTACAGGAAGACATCCTCCTGCAGACAGAGCTGCTGCAACAGGCAAATTACATGTCACAGGTCAGTGAGCCACCTTTGCATTGTAACCCCGCAACCATAGCTTTTGTGGGGGTAGGATCTTTTGAGTTTGGCTTCCTTTGTGTGAATAGCCCCTGGTTTTGTCAAGCCTATGGCCCAACCTGGTTGATTCTAGGATTGATTGCCTTTCCTCCTCACACAGCTCTCGAGGGAAATGAGGAGGCTAAAGATGTCCCAGACATTGTGGACTCATGGCGTTGGCATCTTAGGATCAAGGTCTCCTCAGAACAAGACATCCTTCAAAGCCCCAAGGAGCTTTGAAAAGGCTTTTTGCAATTGGTGACTGACTTTCTACTATATTTCATGGACAGCCAAAGGCTGTAGATCTCTTATCTTAATCAGTAAGTAGGTTGCTTATGTGTACTTTGGGGCAATGCTGACCCTGATTCCTTCCATGGAGATTAAGGACATTGAGTCATTAGGGATAATGTTTACTATCCTGAATCTAAGAGTACATCTCAGACAATTCTGAATGTCTTCTTTATGCAGGTTATTAAATATGTTTCCTTATATTGAAGATCAAGGCAGAAGTATATTTTAAAGACAATCATATTTCCATGGGGAATCAAATAAACCTAGCAAGGGTTCCTCCCCAACATACGAAGTTTATAAATAATGAAGCAACAATAGGAAAAATATATAATAAATGAAGAATATTGACATCACAACACAGTGTGGACTACCCCATACAATTCTTAAAAAAATGAAAATTTTTTGACAAGAACACACTACTGTGTAACATATAGCTCCTACAAGAAGTATTTAAAAAATATGTTGAATTGAATACTAATTAAAGCTTCCATTTAAAAATTTCTATGATACCACTGATATATTTCTTAGAACAATAATTTAACACTTTAAAATCCCTTCACTAAAGAAGTTCCAGGAGAAAGGTAAATAAACATTGACACAGGCACAAATTCCTGGATTTATAACAATTTCTTGCCTGTAAGTCATGTTAGTGCAAGGTTGGCCCAATGTTTGTGGGAGTAACCAACCAACATCTCATTTCACTGAAGGCTCACTCCATGAAAAAGAACCAATATGTGACACAGTTTAGGTGACCAAGAAACTGAGATTAGGAATCCCAGGGACCTAAGGTAAAAACAAAAACAATTGGTCCCCAAAATTAAAGTAGAAGTAAAATAAATTCCAATGATATTCTGCTGTATTTATAGAATGGTACCTCATTAAGCCATCATTGAATACACTTACTCCTTCACCAAATTGAAACAAATACAGTGTGGTAGTTTGAAGTAACTGGCCCCCAGAAGCTTCTAGGGAGTGGCAATAATGAGGGGTGTGGCTTTGTCTAAGGAAGTGGATCTCTGTTGGGGCAGGTATTGAGGAGACTCTTCTGCTTAAATTTCCTTCAGTGTCACATACTACTTCCTATTGACTTCTGATCAAAATGCAGCCAGCACCATGTCTGCTGTACAGAACCAAGGTCCCCACTATGATGATAATGGACTGTGCCTCAGAACTGTGAGTCTCCACCCAAGTTAATGCTTTCTTTTCTAAGAGTTACCTTGGTCATGGTGTCTCTTCACAGCATACAAACCCTAACTAAGATACACAGAGATCCACAGCCTTATATTGTACAGAGATAAGAGATCTTAAAACATTCAGTCCCAATTGGGATGTGTTCATCAAATCCCTCCCCTAAGGATTCAGGGAATTCTGCAGAATAGGAACAGAAAAGAGTGTACAAAACAGAGGTGATGGAGGACACCATGGAATCAAGGCCTTCTGGATACAACAGGGCTGACACACAACTGAAGTCAAATAATGAGGCAGCATGCTCAGGGCCTGCACAAATCTGCAGCAGATGAGGTCCTAGAGCTAAATGGAGAAGTGGACATATGCCCCTCATCCCAGAAGAGGTCTCCAATTGATATCTACTTGCAAATGAAAATTTCCTTTTCTGCAAGGGAGAGTTACTGCGGAAACATACAAATCATAAATGTAGGCTGTATGCCCAGAAGTACATGGACAAAAAAAAAAAAAAAAAAAAAAAAAAAAAATGAATTCAAGAGCAAATTGAGGTTCCTTGTCTCATAATTGCAGCTCATGTTTTTCCCATTTAAAAAATTGTTGCACTGTTTTTATTCTCAAGTGTGCTTATTTTTTCTCTTTACCCTACAGGTCCTTTACATACACATTATGGTTTCCAGTTTAGTGTTTTTTGAGGATTCCTGAATGTGCAAACCAGTGGATCCCTGCATCTATTTCTTTTGCCTGTGTTTGGGATCTTTTCTTTCTCTTTGTTTTGCTCTAATGCAGTGTGTTAGCTTTTATTTTATTTATTTTACCGTTATCCTGTAGATGCCTGTTTGTTGTCTAGTGACACAGGAAGGGGGTGAACCTGGAGGGGAGGAGGAACTATGAGGAACAGAGGTAGGGACACTTTGTTTGAATACATTGAGTGAGGGGAAAAATATCTATTCTCAATAAAAGAGGAAAAAAAAACCCAAGAAACAGCACATGACCCAAAATCAGCAAATAAAAAGGGGACGGCAGCACTCAGAGTTTCATGAAGCAGGAAAACAGCTATTTCATTAGTCAGAAAAGCTGGGCATTAATATCAGGAAACTCTAACTGCCACATGAGAAGAATTACCAGCTACCTACCAGTACCATGAATCCAGGAGGAAAACCACAGACCAGACACTGGAAGGATAATAAAAGATAATTATAAACATTTTGCTTAAAATTCACAAATTCTAATGAAATAATCAAGATGCCCTAAATAACTCAAATATTCATAGTTAAAAATTTCCTTTAGCCTGGTGAAGGTGGTGGATGCCTTTAATTCCAGCACTCAGTAACCAAAGACTGGTGGATCTCTTTGAGTTTGAGGCCAGCCTGCTCTACAGAGTGAGATGCATGACAACCAGGGCTACAGGACCCAGTGAAATTCTTTCTGGAAAAACAAAAACAGCAGGATGGAAAACATGCATAAAAAAGTAAGCACAGCAGGAAAACTCTAAAGAAGAGGCTGGAAAGATTGCTCCCCTTGTTAGGGATGTCTGCTGCTCCTCCAGAGGAAATCTATGTAAAGCAGCTCAGCCCCCTGTAACTCCAATTCCAGGGAATCTGATGCTCTCTTCTGGTCTTTGGGATTTCCTGCATACACATACATACATTTAAAAACATTAATTCATAGTGCCATGTACAAGATTGGCCCCAGTACAGCAAAAAATAAAAACTAATAGTACATAATGTTCGCCAGAATGTAAGGAAAGGAAACACGGATATACTGTTGATATCATGTGAAAGGAAAATCACATTTTAAAACTAGGCTAGCAGTTCCTGTAACGTCAGCCACATACTTATATTCCACGCAGCAAAGGATTAAGTTATGAATCCATACAAGAACTTTCTTTTACAATTCTATGTCTTCTGTGTGTGTGTGTGAGTGTGTGTGTGTGTGTGTGTGTGTGTGTGTGTGTGTGTGTTTGTGTGTGCGTGGGTGCTTGTGCACATTCAAGCCAGTGTATACTTGTGGAGGTCAGAGAACAATTCAAGGCAGATGTTCTCTCACACCACCACATGGATCCATGTTATCAAACTCAAGTCATCAGGCTTGGTAACAAGCACCTTTATCTACTGAGTATCTTGCTAGCCCCAAACATATTTCTACCCACACAAAGACTTCTTAACAGCAGATTAACTCATGATAGACTCTGAGTGACAGAAATAACCATTCATATATCCATACAATGCAGTTCTCCTAAGGAATGGTCCATTGATTAAAACAACATGGTCCAATCTCAATAGTATTATGCTAAGTCAGAGAGCAAAGTCTAGATCAAGGAGCCTACCTATTATAAGTTTTAATCTGTATGCTACTTTAGAAAAGGCAAAGCTTCATTGCCAGAATTCATGTTAGTGATTGACAGGAAGAAGGGGAGACAAGAGGGGAAATTTAAGCTAAATCAATATACTCCCAGCATGGAATAGTGACTATCCAATTCATTTATGAAAACCAACCTAAATGCAAAAGCAAACTGTATGGGTATTCATATATATACACACATATGTTTTGGAGCAAAGAACCAAACCCTAGGCTTTGTAACCCAAAGAAAAATGACCTACTATTTAACTATTTCTACAAACCACTGAATATTTTACATATAAATTTTTTCCTCAATGAAAGTATAAATGATGGTGTTTATAATATTTTAATTCCAATCTCATTAAAATTCATCTGAAATTCTTTTATTATATAATTTTTAATTTAAATTAGATACACTTTGTTTATATACCAATCCCATTTCCTGCACACGCCTGTCTTCCACTGTTCCTCCCAACAATCCCCTTCCCATCCTGTTTCTTCCTGCCACTGGGGTTAAGATCTACCATGGAGAGTCTTCAATGTCTGTCATATCATTTGGAGCAGGGACCAGACCCTCCCCAATATGTCTAGGCTGAGAGAGTATCCCTCTATGTGGAATGGATTCCCAAAATCCATTCATATACTAAGGATAAATACTGATACATACCACAGGTCACATAGAATACTTCATTTTCCCAATTAATACCACATTCAGGGAAATGAGCAAAATGTTTGCATTCTGTATGTGCTTAAACTTACAATTGCTCACAAGTAATTTACTTCTTCTGTTTTCAAAAATGGAAAGAAAAGATGTTTTTGTAGCAAAGTTCTCACATCCAACTTGGTATGTGGTTAAATAAAATTCTCTTAATCAGCACAGTGGTTTAGTATTTCCCACTAGACATCACAAATATAATAAATATATACGATATTCTAGAGCCCACTAAATGAAATTATAACCTCTAACCTTTTGCATTCTAATTCTTCAAGTATATGATAATTTGTTTGTATTATTTAGAATTTCAGTTGATCTTGGAATCAAGTTGCAGACAGGGAGGAGTGACGAGCAAATGTGCCAGGATGAAGCTGCAGAAACCCACAGAGACAGATGACCTGAACAAGGGAGAGCTTATGAACTCCAGTCTGATAGCTGGGAAACCAGCTAGGACTGACCCAGACCCCCTAAATGTTGTTTTTAGTTGGGAGGACTGAGCAGTCTATAGGGCCTCTCATAGTAGATCAGTATTTATCCCTAGTATACGAATGGTATTTGGGAATCCATTCCACATAGAGGGATAATCTCTCAGCCTAGACACTTGGGGGAGGACCTAGGTCCTGCTCCAAATGATATGACAGACTTTGAAGACTCCCCATGGAAGGCCTCACCATCCCTGGGGAGCAGAAATGGGATGGGGTGGGTATTGTGAATGTTAAGGGAGGAGGAGAAGGAGAAAAATCGTAATTGACATGTAAAACAACTTTGCTTCAAATTTAAATTTTAAAAAGGAAAAAGAAAAAAAAAATGAAACCGACATTGATAAAGTGTTTTAGTAAACTTCAGATAAAAGTTTTGTGCCTACTGATTAGCATTCAGGGTACTGGAAGGTAGTCTGCAAGCCACCAGAGGAGAAAGGCAATCATCAGTCTCACCCAATCACAACATTGATGCTTACAACAGTGAACTGCCTGCAAAATGTAATGGTACAATAGTGACCTAATGCTTGACTGGATTTATGATTCACTCTATGAGATGGAAACTATATCTGATAGTGATGAAGTGTCAAGAACACAGGACTAGGTAAATCAGAGATTAGGGAAATTCTACTATTATTCTGCTAAAGGAACATAGCAACAGAGTAACTAGTGGCAGACTGCTGTACCCATAGCTTAGTGTTTCATTCAGCCCTCACCAGAGAAGCTTCTTGCAGAAGACAAGAATTAACACAGAGACCCAAACAGTATAATATGCAGAAGCCTGAGAGATGATGGAACAGTTAGCCTTAAATACAATAATTTCATCCAACCAATCCCTTAAGTTTGGGGATGTACCAGGAAGAAGAGGTGGGAAGACTGTAAGAGCCAGAGGCAGTGGATGACTCAAAAAGACTCACTAGTCTTTCTCAATACCTGTGGACTCAGGGAGACTATGGGAGCATGCACAATATCTTCCCAGATTCATTTCAGTCCAGTCCCAGAACTGAGAGGGTCAAGTAAACACGGAAGCCATTTGCAATTGATAGCTGCTGGAAAAGGGAAAAGTATTTTCTTCAAATAAGTGTCACATCATATAAAAACCAGGGTACACAACCTTACACTAGAGGGGCTTTCCAACTCAAAATGAGCTCCAGGTATTCTCTGCCATTGGTGC
Organism: Phodopus roborovskii; assembly: GCF_943737965.1. Classification (NCBI taxonomy): domain Eukaryota; kingdom Metazoa; phylum Chordata; class Mammalia; order Rodentia; family Cricetidae; genus Phodopus; species Phodopus roborovskii. The sequence continues at coordinate 86,100 of NW_026126759.1, read as the reverse complement.
TGGTTGTTTGTTTACTTTTGAGGTGAGGGAGGGTTTGTTTATTTTTTCTTACTATCTTTTGAGAAAAAGAGAAAAGAAAGCAAGAAAGAAAAGAAAAGTTGGGTGGGTAGGGAGTTAGAAAGTATCTGGGAAGAGTTTGGGGATGGAAAATATGACCAAATTAATATTGCATGACAATATCTTTAAAAAAGAAAAAAAACCCAGGTATCTGGATTTACTTACTCATCCATTAATGCTATTTTTCTCTTCCAAGGACAATCCAGGATGCACACTGGCTTATTTTCTGTAAGTGTATGTGAGAACATGTACACAACTGAACATGTACAATAGTAAGAATTTGCATTTTAACATCTTTATTCAAATTCTCATCCCACAAAACCTAGTAAGTCGGACAGTACTATTCCATGTTTTAGACTTTCACAGAGCTATGTAATTATCACCTAACTTCAGAGCACTGTCATATCAACAAATAATCCAACAGCATACATTTCTATTGGACCTAGACAAGCAGTGACATCTGCCTATTGTAAAAAGTTCTTATGAATGTGCCCTGTAATCTTAGTCTTCTGTGATGTTTCTTTCACTTAGCAAAATAATTCCATCTCCATCCAGGTTGTAGCACCATTGCTTTATTAATGTTTTAAAATGTTCCATTTTATGGATATACCTCCATTTTACTTTTCTATTCATCAAGTGAACATTTGGGCTGCCTTGACTTTCTAGATGCTATGAATAGTGAATAATCCCTCAACCAAAGAATGGATAAAGAAAATGTGGTACATTTACATAATGGAATATTACTAAGGGTAAAAAACAATGACACATCTTGAAATTGCAGGACAATAAGTGGATCAAGAAAAAAAAAATCCTGAATGAGGTAACCCAGACTCAGAAACATAAGCACTCTATGTATTCCCTCATAAGTGGCTATTAGGTGAAATGAAGAGGATAATCAGGCTATACTCCACAGCCCTAGAGAAGCTAGGTAAAAAGAGGGACATACATGGAAGGCCCTAGGAAGGGAAAACAGTTAAGATCTCCTGAGTAAACTAGGAGGGGAAAAGAAGGGAAGGGATAAGGGATAAGAACATGAAGGAACAAGAAGTCCAAGTTGGAAGAGGTGCAAATGGGGAGAGCAATGAAAGAGATATCTTGATAGAGGTAGCCATTATGGGATTAGTGAGAAACCTAGTGCTAGAGAAATTCTTAGGAATCCACAATGACAACCCCAGATAAGATTCCTAGCAATAATGTAGAGGGCATCTGAAGGGCCTTCCTGTTTCATCAGATTTGTGACTACTCTAATTGTCATCATAGAACCTACAACCAGTAACTGATGGAAGCAAATTTAGTGACCCAAAGCCAAGCAATAGGCTGAACTTCTGGAGTTCAGTTCAAGAGATGGCGGAGGGATCATATGAAAAATGGGAGGGGGTCAAGGACATGATGGGAAAGCCACCGAGACAGCTGACCTGAGCTACTAGGAGCTCACGAAATGTGGACTGACCACTGGGAATCCTGCACGGGACTGAACTGGACATTCAGAGTGTGGGTGACATTTATGTGACTGGATATGTTAGCCTGGGGGCTGACAGGGGCACCAGGACCTATCCCAGGGTAAGGACCTGGATTTTTGTACCCCATTCCCTATAGTGGGATATCTTGATCAACACTAATAAAGGGGGAGATGAAGTGTAGGAAGGGATGGAGAGGGGAGGCAGGGGGAACTGAGGATGCAAAATGAAACAAATAAAGTTTTAAATTAAACTATTTCCTCAGGAAATATTATGGCTTGAAGAGTAAACACCTCACACCTTTCCCTCTTCTTCACTTACCATCCATATCATACAAATATCCCAAGATACCACTCTGAAGAGATTAAGGAAAGAAATACCCTTTTGCACAATACAGAATTCAATCACAGTATTCCAGTACTGGATCTGCCACTCCAATTGCTCAGCAAACAGAAGCTATATATTTGAAGACATATTCATGAAATACACTTCTTCATACTAATAGTTTCCTTCTCTTTCCTGCATTGTATTAAGCTAAGCAGAAGACACAACACAACGACAATCACTTCCATATGAATGTTTGTCCTAGTCAGTTATACCTACATATAGTTTGAGGCTGCTGGAGTGTACTGCTAATTTTCAGAGGAGAAAGCATCAAAGTCCCATTTTGCCTAGGTACCTTGGTCAGGAATATTTATACCCCAAAATCTTTTGGTTTGGTCAGGTAAACATTTCTAAAGCACATCTACTCCATTTCTTATTTTAAGCACTGTAAACTAAGTTAGTACAACTGACTTGAATCACTACTTCCTTCTCTGCTTAGTGGAATTTGGAAAGGCAAGGGAGTGGTGAGCTTCAGTCTGTGAACTGTATATTCTGATAACATCCAGTTCCCAGTCCAGCTCTACCTTGAACAAACCCAAGAAATGTCATATATATGTACATATGGTTCCCAAGGTCAGGGGAAAAAGGAAAAGTTCACCTGACTGTAACTTAAACACTGTGGTGGTTTTAAGAAGAATGGCCACCATAGGCAGTGCCACTAGTTGAAAGTTTAGGAGGTGTGTCTCTTTTGGGGTGGGTGTGGCCTTGCTGGAAGAACTGTGTCTCTGGTGGTGGGTTGGCTGTGGTTTCAGAAACCAAAGCCAGACCCAGAGACTCTCCTTTTGTGTTGCCTAGGGATTCTTAGAAAAAACTTTCAGCTCATTCTCCTCCAATGTGTCTACCTGCATGCTGCCATGCTTCTCACCATGATAACAGTATATAGCAAAATACCTCCCATTAATCCTTAAGGAGAAAAATGTCTAGGATCTACCAGTTATACTACATACTGTCTTCATTTAGTGAAGGGAGTCAAATTCTAAGAAACACTAAAACAAAAGCATGCATTGTCACATGTTATCAGTCTAGGGAAGGAAAGCAACTGGTGTCCTGGTCACCTGATTTTGTAGGCAATTATAATTCCTTATTCATTTCCAATTTTTGCCAACATCCGGTTCCTTACCACACCCAGCCAGGAAAGGAAAATTAAGTAAAAAAATGTGAGTCCTGGATTCCTGTGATTTAAGAATAGTTTCACTTAGTTTTCTATCAGGAAAACAAAGCTGGATTTCAAGTAAAGAAAAGTCAAACAAACCAGAAAATTTGGGCAATACTTCTGCAGGTTATTCACACAGTGAAAGAACAAAAATAAATAAATAAATAAATAAATAAATAAATAAATAAATAAAAATAAAAATAAATAAAGAAAATGAAGGACATTCTTACCCGAAAACCTAACCAATATCTGTTCCTTGGAATTTGCTAACTTCCTCTCACAAGGCCCTGACTTAACAAGAATTCACACTGCCCATTCTTTCTTGTGAGTCAACAGGTGGTGAATAGGGCAATACTTCTGCAGGTTATTCACACAGAAAACAAAGCAAAATATCATTCCTAGGTTTCTCAAAGAAAACTTTTAACTTTAATAGATGCCAAAGTGAAACAACTGAAATTAAGTTAAAATGACATGTCTGACATGGTCACTGCATTTCAATATGAATGACAGGATACATAAGCTAGTTTCATTTGGGATCAAAACTATTTATCATCATAGCATATCTCCAGTCAACCAAATGAAATGGAATGAATCCATGCAAAATTTAAGAAGATAAGTGCTTAATGAAGTTTGTAAATCCCCCAGACTTGAAGGTGTAGAAAAATAACAAAGATTTATCTCTAAGTGTCTCAACTCATATGAACTCTTTACAGACAATGACCTTATAAGGACTGGACCACTTTCCTGACCTTGGCAATCAAAAGGTTTAAAATCTTAATAAGTGACTTCTGGAAATAAAAGGGGATAAGGGGCTGACAGAAGTAAACAGAAAAGGCACATTTCTTTGCAATGAACTCTTAAAATTACTTCACTGTGGAGCAGAGATGCTAAGAGCAAACACAAAATGTTGCTCAGTCCAATGAATTCCCATTAGTGTCCAGCAGCTTAATGGGAGGCAAACTCCCAGTTGCAAGATGGGAAAGGAATGGGGGTTGCACTTTCTCAACCAGAATAAAATTGAGGTTTCCCCATCAATAGTTTTACATGTCTTGCAAGTCCTATTTACTCTCTGCAAGTTCATGCTGCTGGCTCCCCTAGTCCTTGGTAGCTGAAGAGACAGATCTTTGCTACATCCCAAGAACAAAGCTTGGATAAGCCCCTGAAGGCTCATGGTGTTTACTCTGCTCAATTGCCCCCAGGGAGCTCATCCCAGGGCCAGACTGTCCAGGCAGGGAGCCTCAACAAATAGTCTTCCCTCAGAGGAAAGCCTCAGCAGGAGGCTCTGAAGCTGAGAGCCTGAGAAAGCCAATCTGAGGAGACTGGGATCAGTGGCAACTACCACTGATGGCTAATGCTATGGAGGAGGTGCCCTATCCTTGTCTTGCCTGCACTCCCTCTCCTCAGAATCCCAAACTGACCTCAATTAACTCCCTCAACTATGTAATACTTGTGGCTTCAAGTGCTCCCCCTATGGGCTTATCAAGATCAGCTCTGATCCTTGAGGGCAGAGAAGGACTCTCCCTTGGAAATCACTGGCACAAGAATAAAGCACCACTGCTGGGGTGGGAACTACACACTTTACAACTTCTCCTCCCACTCCCCCATTGACCTGTACACAGCCCTGCCCACCTGCCCTTGTGCAGCCTGAGGACCAGTAGTAGGCATGGCAACAGGCCAAAGCTAAGAATTACTATTGGATGACTTGTCTGCACATCAGACTGTGTAAGACTAATAGAATAGGCTTGCAACTGTTGACTCAGGTGCTAGGCTGAGACCTCAACAGTGATCAAAGTTGGGGGGCTGGCAACAGCTGCTGGGGAAATGCCCACCCATATTCTCCTACCCTCACCATCTCCTAGAGCTGCCTGTCCTCAGTGCTTCTGGTGCTTAACTAAGTCTTAGCATTTACCACACATTGACAAAATTTACCCTTGTGTTTCATGTCCAACCAAGAAATGGAGTCTTCTTAGTGTCCAAGGTGGAGAAATGCCAGCTACTCAAGAAGTGCTTTGGATGGGCTCATTGACAGGATGAAGAATATCACAGTATATCTTGTGAATTTGAGATACTTTATCACCAAGAATCTGGAAGAATGTAAAATCGCCTCTTTTCAGAAATTATCTAGTGGTTCAGGGAAGCAAAGTATGGACACATGGTCAGTGATGACTCAAGAGATTATATCAATTGGTACAAGAATAAACTTCGAATCATTACTTATTGTAATGGTTTATTAAGAGAAAACAGGCCTATCATGCCAATCCATTTTGACACATGCTATTTCTTTGGTGAATATAAAGTTTAAAAAACCTGAGAGTAAAAATATCAAGAAATAAACAGGGTTTTCAGTGCAGCCTAAAATTCTTTTATATTGTTTGTAGTAAGAACAGAAGTTTCCTAGAGGGTGGATGGTATGGACTGGGAAGGAACAGTTCAGAATCTCTGTAATTTGATCCAGGTGATAAAAACTCATATATATGAAAATGTCATGCAGCTGTACACCTAGATGAATGCCACTTCAGAGGGTAGAGTTTATGACAATTGATTGCTTTTTGGGATAGGAGAGTCAGTTTCCTTTAATGATTGAAGCCTCAGTGAATGGCGCTGCACCAGTGTGTGTATATGTGCAGCATGAATTAAACACAGTGAATTATAATTTTTAAAGAAAAAAGGGAATTAGTGGTGGCCAGATAGATGGTACATGAGGTAATGATGCACACCAAGCCTGGAGATTTGGATTGTATCTAGAAATGAAGGGAAAGGAAATGAAAGAGAAATGGGATGGAAAAGAAAGCAAAAACAAGAATAAATCTGTTTCTCCATTCTTGATGACCTATATTCACTTTCATGGAGTTCCAAGGCACTGGTTAGGGATGAATCTATCAGGTACTTTATATTCTGTGGCTTTAATGGTGTTTGTGCCTTAGAGGCTGGAGTGGTTTATTGCAAAGGCTGTAATTCTAATATCCAGTCTGGTCTGTCTCCCTTCAGTACATTATGCTGCTCTTTCTACCCAGGAATCCATGCCAGGTGCAGCAGGTGCAACCAGGTGCTCCTCAGCAAGTACTGGCCTGGAAGTAACTTGGCAGGGAGCTTGTTCTGAGACTTCTCTGACTCATAACTGTGGGGATAATTCAGAGCATCAAGCCCCAGCCATTACCTCTGTTCCTTTTTCTCAGAGTACATTGACTAGGGGTTGGGATGTTAATTGTCAGCAGTCATAAATGTTTATGGGTGAAACTTGGAGGGTATAAACAATAGAAGATCAAGTAGACAGCTTCTGTTAGATTTGCAAATCAATTTGTGATTTTCCCTGGCTGAATAAAAAGACAGGAAGGAAGGAAGTAAGAAAGGATAGAGAAGTGGAGATAAAGAGAGAAAGAAGGAAGGGAAAAAGAAAGAAAGTATTTTATGGGCACAAGTTAAAGACCATTCTCTTCCAGCATTTTACAGTTTTTCAAGTTGATAGAAAGGCCTGTGTTTGATTTAAAAGAAAAAAGGAAGATATAAATTTTGGAGTCAGCATATCTGAATAATTGTGTATTCATAGGCAAGTTGAAACAGTGTACCCTCCTGGAACTTAGCATGTAGTTCTAGATGACATAGAACTTCTATTTTCCTGCCTCTACTTCTTCAGTCCTGGCATTCTAAGCAAGACTAGCAAGTTATTTAAACTCTTTCAGCTTACTTCATCATTACTACTGTAAGAAAGTAACAATGATATTTACCCATAGGGTTGAAACTATGGTTAGAAAATTTATATTATCTAGTGATTGGCATATATATTAGAAAGTATTTAAAAACAGTAGATATTAATGCAGGTAGTAAATATTACTACCACTTTTATTAAGATTCCCTTTGAAGCAGTGAGATTGTAGCCTCACAAAGCAGATTGAAGATGAAACTGCTATGCTTCTGAATGATAGATTCTTCCAGGCTTCTGTACAGCTGAGAAAAGGGTGTATTTGGTGCCATGGTAGTTGGACCCCGAGGATTCACTTAGGCTGTGAGAATACACAAAGTCAACATATCAAAGAACTAGGAAATAAACCTGGGTCCTGGGTAAAGAAAAGACAGGAGATACAAGGGACTCTGTGTCATGCCCAACAGCTCACCCATTTACTAAGGGAATCACCTCAAATAATAAAGAGTATAAAGAATTGCACTTGGTCCTTCTTTCTGTGTCTATGTTAGTTGTGACGATTAACAGAAATCCCAGGAATGAAGTGTCTATCACATAAGTACTTATCAAAATACCACCTCAGGGTTGGCTCTTTTGGCTCATGACTAAAACCCCAGCACTTGTACAACTGTGATAGCTTGGCAACAGCGTGAGTACCAGGCCAACCTGGGCTAAACAGTAAGACCTTCCTACAAAAATACAAACATGACAAAATAAGCAAAAAGAGCAAACCAAAAGACCCACTATGTTAAGGAAAGAAAGTGGATATTCATAAAGTGCAAGTGGAGTACGCCATATAATTTGAAGCAATATCTTACTGCCAGTCTCAAATCTGAGTTCCATTACTGTCTGCCTTGTTTTCTCATGTGCAAAATGGGTAGGATAACTTCTGACATAATCTGTTCTTATTGAATGAGTTTAAAGAGAAATAAATACAATTACACACACTTTGGAACATTCTTGAGGTATGGGCGAGAACACTATTAATATTTGTCATACATGGATAAGTAAATCACTGTTGAAACAAGAACAGAGATATGATGAAAAGTGTGCACACAGTGAGATTATCACTAACACACAAAAAAAACCCAAGAATCTTAATTTAAAAGGAGAAAAGATTTGCATTAGCTGATAGTTGTGCATGTTTCATGGATGCTTACTTGGTCCTGTTGCTATGGTTCTATGGGGAGACAAACCACCATGCAAGGAGAATGTGGTAACACAGCGTAGCTCATTCTCTGGTGCAAGGAAGATAGAGGTGGCTTTGTGACTGGGTCCCTCTCCTAAGTGTTCCCTGAATCCTGATGTTGTACTAACAGCTGTTAAGACAGCTGTTGAAAGTGTGGGCTGACCCTGTAGAGATGTTCCTGAGACACTCAGAAACAGAGCCTAATGGAGGAAGTAGATCTCAGAAGAAATAAGGTAAAGAACAAAAGAGGACACCTCCAGATGTCATTATCTGGCTGGCAAACATACCCAATAATGAATATATCTACTTTGTCTCTCTCTGTCTCTTTCTCTCTGACACACACACACACACACACACACACACACACACACACACACACACACAGAGGGAGAGAGAAAGAGAGAAAGAGAGAAAGAGAAAGAGAGACCTCAGAAATAATATGTGACCAGAAAATAATGAAGAGGATATCATGATGAATGAACAGTTGTATTTGACTAATCACATTAGGTGTTTCAACTGAGCTCCACAATATGTCTATGCATCCCCTGTGGTCTAAAAATTCCTAGGGGTGCACACAGCTTAGTTAAACTATGCCGAAGTGATAGGAGATAATGTTCTCTTCAAGGTTCAAATCTGTCATCTCAAAATTCATCCTCTCAAAGTCCTCCCACATCCATTGTCATCCAGTCAGCTCCAGACTGGATACTCCAGGACCTAGACAACAGTCTAGAATGACCCACAGAAAACAAGGCTGACAAGATGAAAGGTTATGTCAGTGTGAACCAAGAGTTGAGCTAAAGGACAAGGAAACTTAGTGGTGTAAGAAGAAAGTAGAAGACCACTTGCCCCTAAAATGCTGATAATGGGAAACTTTCACTAGTCATTGGAACTGGGCTCCATCCTCTGTAAACTGCATCCTACCTGTGATCTCACATGAGACCTGCAAAAAAAGGAAGCACAGTCCACCATCCTCATCCATGAGAATTCTATGCTATTCCATAAATAGTTCCCTGCATAGCAGCCCTCCTGACATAATGACAGATGTGTGACATGTGATGGACACATCTCCCTCAATGGACTGTAGCTTATAGAAGAGCAGTATGATTTGCTTTGCTTGCCAATCAACCAGTTTCTTTCAAGAGGATAACTCTCCAGAGAAACTTGTGAATGATAACAGAAGTGAACAACTGGGTGGTATGTAGGTGGGAGTCTGGATGGGTGGGTGGATAGTTACATGGATGTCTCTATGTTTATTCTTCGCATGTGGGCAGTCTGCCCCTGCTGCCTCAGCCTACCTGATGCTGCTCCTCACAGGGTTCAAGGAACTTCGCATGTATCACCTTAAAGAGCCTCTTTACCTCCTCGCAGGGCTCTTGTAGTGCCATCTGCTCCTCCAACAACTTTCTGAGCTTCAGTCCCAATACATGGTCATTGTTTTTAAGCTGAGTCAAATATTGTAGGACCATGGGTGGTATATACAGAACTAGCATCCAGAAAGGGTAAGCCCCACCCAAACTCCATTTGCCATCACTACCTCCAAGGATCACCAGCCCTGGAAAGTCCCAGGACCCCAGAGAGTCCAAGACTAGAGCACACATTACCCAAGCCTGCAACACTCCACATTACATCCACATCCACATTACATCCAAATTCCTGAAAGATTCAAAGTACTTCTGAAAACTCTTACTCAAAAGCAATTTGTGCCCCTGAGAAGAGGATGTACCCCCAATTATACTTAACTGTTCTTGCATCAGCAGATATAGTGAAAACGGTCTGTGAAGAAGGGCAGATATTTATCCCAACTGGAATAAATACTGTGTTCGGTTCACATGGAAACCATTTCTGTGTATCCCCTCTTAGAGTCTCAGCAGCCCTGGGCTTCCAGATGCCCCTTCAGGTGCAAACCACTTTTCTATCTAAGCACTCCTGAGGATGTCAGGACAATGATGGGAGGGCATTAGTGTTTTTCTCACAATTAGCAAAACTGAGTCTACAAGAAACAAATCCCATAGCAACAAGGCAGGCTGTTTGTTAGGAGGAAGAGACAGGTGAGAACCAAAGCCCTCACTATGGGTTAAGGACAAAGAATGGCAGAATCAGTCCACTCCCTTGCTCCCAAGCTCAATTGGGCACTTACAGGTAGGATTTGTTGTCCTCAATCAGCCCCTTGCACTTGTCCAAGGTGTCTTGGATCTCAATGGGTAATATGTGAAGGTCTGACATCTCCTGGTTATGCTCCATTTTGAGCATCTCAAGTTCAAAATACAGGCTGTGGTAGGGCATGGCCCCAGAAAGAATGAACCCCTTGAATGTTCCTGGAGTTTCATGTTCTGGTTCTGGTGTGCCACTTTCACACTCTAAAACACAGAAATACTTATATTAATTATTAAAATGCTGGATAATGGCTAGGGCTTAGTACTGGTTAACTCTTAATTATTTCTATTAATCTATTTTTTTCCACGTGGTCTTATATGACAGGAGTAAAGTCAGAACCTGTTACTCCTTCTTCAGCTGCATGGCTTCTCTTCCCGGTCTCTCTCTGCCTATCTTTCCCAGAATTTCCTTCACTCTTAGCCCTGCCCAATTTCCTCCCTCTATGAACAAAGAGTGTTTTATTCATCAACCAATATAAGAAATATATATACAGAAGGACATCCCACATCACATATATACAGGTCTCAAGGATCATAAGAAATCAGGCTGTGTCCTGGACTTTGACAGTCCAGGGGATACCACAGCCTGTTGCCTATACCCTAGTGACTCCCTGCACTTATTAAGCTTACTAATCTGTGCCCAGGCCAAAAGAGGCAGGGGGTCCAAAGGCAGTCATTCATGGATGCATGGACACCCTAAAAAGGCTTGGGGTTATTAGTTTAAATCTCCATGAAGTTCACAGGTGTCTGTGCCACATATCTAGGCCCACCATAAACCTAAGATGCATGGTGATATATTAGTTTTGATTTATTAAAGCTTGCCTGAAGATGCAGAAAGAAAATTCAGACACAAGCCATAGAATTCAGACACACACCTTTAAACTCAGCAGCCAGAAGCTAGGGGGTGATGGTACACAAGGCCACCCAGTTCTACAAGATTGATCCAGTCCTAATGAGAAACATTTCACACAGAGATGATCTCAGCATCTGGGATCACATCTTTCAACACCAGCATTTAGGGAGGTATATAATACAGGAGCAAGGTCTCATTATAAGGCATTCATTGTCCAGCCACATTGAGAATATGAATACTCTAGCCCTGTTAGAGGTGGGAGCTCTGTATTAGCTTGGATGCTTTGCTTCCCTGATCTTCAGTTTGAACCCCAATATTTATCTCTGTGTCTTTTATTATCCATGTTAAAATAATGATGATTTTCTTGTTTTCAGAACAGTGATTCTCATTCCTGGATGCCTGTTGCCACACAGAGGACCTGAACTTACTCAGTATTTCCTGGAAGGAATCCCTTATATACTTCACAGGAGATTCCAATTTTACACCATGGTGAGCACAGTGGCCAAGAGGTGTGCTGCTCAAAGTGGGGCTACCTGGCCTCAATGCAGGCATGCTGTGGAAACTGGGAGCATGGCAAAACATGCCCTGTCTCAAACCCCAGACTCCCAGGCACACACACTGCCACATGTTGTGTACCCCACACACCACATACAAAGTGGATGCCCATGAAATACAGGGAGGTGGCACTGCCTCAGAGTATAGGGAATTAAACAGAGGGGGGCAGTGATGAGCTTCAGGCCTTCCAGCCACAGACAGATGGATGAAAGTGAACAGGCTCATCCAGCTGCTGCCAGGGTCAGCACAGTAGCATCTCATGGTCAAGTATAAAGACTCTCCACAAATCATAGCACCTAGTCTCTCCCACAGGTCAATAGGGAAGCTGGGATTCTGGTTCATTTTGGGAGAAATAATTAGCAGGGCTGAAAGGAGGTTATTCACCATGATATTAGCAGTACATTCCAAGGGCATTCTAATGTATGTTGTAGATCTCATGGCATTCTATGATATCACTTGTGTTATAGCAACACTGACTTCCCTTAGTGCAATCAGTTATATCAGTAGCCATGTTGTCAAAGCTGAGGTCTCTGTTTGGGAGAGATAATGGAAAACATCCAGAAGCCAAAGAGTGATAGAAAGAAGCTGCTGTTAGGTCTCAAAATAAAACAGAAATAAATCAGTGGTCTTGGGGTAGGCACAGTGAGTGCTGGGCAGGAGATGGGGAGGTCCTTGGGGAAGTGGACTGAGCTGGGACTTCCAGTAATTGGGTAGAGGATCTGGAGCCTCAGAGAAGCAAATAAATACCTCTGCTTCTTATAATTACTGATCTTCCATGATTCCAGAATTTTAGTTGTCTGATCTCTAAGCCCGTACCAGGCAAGGCCAAGGGGTTGTGCTGAGAGCACCTACCTTTTATCTTTACGGGGGCTTGTGGGTATACTGTGGGGACAGTGGAGAGCATCACTAGGCAGAGAGGGAACAATTTGTTCCAGCTTAGAGCAGGCATCACTGCACCTCACCCACAGCAGTTTCCTTTAGGTGTAGTGCATGCTTGACACTAGTCACATGTAGAGAAAAGTGCATCTGCCTATTATGTCCTCAGGATGTACAGCAGAACTCCTCTGATCTCCTGTCCCTAACAGTGCCATCCTTAGGGTTCTGAATCAGCAGTAGAGCTTGGCAGGCAATATTCTGCCAGAACCATGGGACCAGGGCTCCTTCATGCCAGCTTTATTGTTTTGGGCGGTCAGTGGAGTGGGGTGACTTGGAGAATCTTTTGAACATGTTATACCTGTCTGACTATTCAATCAATAGTCATGGACCTCCAGTGAAGAGGCAGGAGATCTGGGCTCCTGAGTGCTCCTCAGTGCTTGTGCACTGTGCCATTTTCCTTTTGGCTTCTAAAAGCACAGGTATGATTCAGGGGTATGGACCATGTTGCTTCTTGTGCCTCTGTGAAGAAGCCTAAAGAGGAAGTCTCTTTGTTCATCTGAAGCATGTGAAGGAAGGCATAGGAAACTTACAAAGCCAAAACTCTACAAAGTGTTTGCAGAGATCCACAGAGACGATATCTGATCAGGAACAAAATATTTGCATTTTCACTAGGATCCAGACATGATCTTTCCTTTTAACTCAGGGAGGTGTGGCCTTGTTTTATGCCTTGTCACCATGAAATTTCAACTGAGTTCTTCTATGCCCAAGGGCTGCTATGGAGTCATCATCCTAGCCAATGCTCCTCACCATAAACATTTGCAGAAGGAAATGAAAAGGCTGACAATACTGTTGCAGCTGATGGCCAGCGAAGGAAATGAGCTGTGGGATCTCCTGCTCTTCATCAGTGAAGGAATTGTTGAAACAGGTATTTATCCTTTTGGACTCCACAGGACTGTGAGCTGTCTTTTACATTTCCCCAGTGACAGCTGCCCTAAGTTTGTGGACCAACATTCAGGGAGCCACCAGGTAACTCACCTAGGCCATCTGCATGTTTGTGACAGTCTTGTACCTTGGTCTTTCTGTAGGGTTTCTAGCAGAGAGATCAGGACCTGTCCCTGGAGCATAGCTGGGTTTGGAGAACCTCTTGCCCATGCTGAATTCCCTTGACTAGCCTTGATGCAAGAAACTCTGTCCTTTGCTAAAGCATAAGGGTGGCTTGACCCTTTATGGGTGGAGATGGAGGAGGAGAGGAATGGTGAAGACATAGGAAGCAGGGTGCAGGTGGGGGGATTGGGAGGACAGCATGTTGGGGAAACTCATGCTGGTATGTAAATAAAAGGAACATATGTTCTTTAAATAAAAAAAATTCAGATTATGAAAACAGGTCTTAGTTACTAGAAGAGTGTATCTCCGCAGTGACTCTGTACTTGCCTCATTACCTACATTCTTCTCAGAGGAAAGGATGACTTGAAGTTTCAGTGGTAGTAAAATGGGGACTCTAACTATTCTTCTTTATTCAAATTAAAACCACAGGCAGGGATAAAGCAAGTAATGTGGATTTCCCAGTATGCATTTGGAAATGCCCTGACATGTGGTCGTTTGTGGGAAATTATAGTTGCTTTGAGTTTGTGGTGAGTCTTTGAACTTGCCTGGTAGGATATCGTGTGCTAGAAGCTCTTGGTAGCAGCAGGGCAGTCATGGTTCCATTTGGTCCTTCCTAGTGTGGTACAGGAATTATTGGGAGACTTGGCTCTATCTTTCTAGTTTTAACCATGCATTTTTTAAGAATCAGATTGTGGGTACTCTCCCCTCCCTGTGTCTCCTCAATTCTTCCTTCCTTCCTATTTTCCTTCCTTCCTTCCTCCCTCTCTCTCTTTCTTTCTTTCTTCCCTTTTTTTTGCCCATCAGTACGGAGCATTTTCAATATGTTCTTGGACTTGTGCCTTTTAGACTCAGTTTGCTAAGAGTGACAGATACTGTTAGCCACTGCCACCACTGTTCTAGAGTCATAGGAGCCTCTACATAGAATAGCAATTTGCATAGTGAATGGAATGTCAAACTATCCAGGCTTTAAAGATCTGGTGGCTGTACAACCTGTGGAAACTTACCTTGCATCTCCTATCTTCACTGATAGATATTAGTCCAAGCCTTGCTGATGTTTCCCCTTACCATGGTAAGAATAGTTAGAGGAATCCACTTTCTATTGAAAGGACATGGAAGGACATAAATCCTTTTTGAGTATTGGTGTGTTCCTTAGTAGTTCTTGTTTTAATTTATGGAAGTAGTTCTCTTCTCATTTTGACCTTCTGAGTCCAGCTGTCATATCTGTATCAGAATCTGGCTATGCATTCCTGGAAACATGAGTCCCTTCGGGGAGATGGTTCCTGGCATGGTGGTGGGAGGAAGTTGGCAGGGCCTTACTATGCAGAGTGTGTCTCCAGAGGTCTGCACAGCTGATTCCTGATGGAATAGACTCAGATGAAAAGGAAGGTGGACATGCTTAGGCAGAAGAAAAAGAAAGTGCAGAAGGATTGGCTCCTCCTGAAACAACTTGGAGGTCTTGAATTTGTTCGATACAAACCAGGAGGAGACCAGTGACCTGACAATCCAGCAACAACAGGTAGGGGATAGAGAGATGGTATAGATGAAGCTTGGCACCATTTGAACATTTGACTGCCTATCTGACAACCCACCCATCTGTACTTTCACCATTCTGTCATTCATCCATGCTCCATGCCAGTCACCTCCTCATGCCGTCCAGGTTTTCAATGTCTATGTACAATACCTTCAGGGAACTTAGCCTCCTGTGAGACTGAATTATTTGCAAATCATTTTTGTTGTTCTGCTTGAAGCTGCAGTCCACTGAAGGAGATAGGTAAGTAATATATCAAACATGTACATACACGTTATTGTGATAGTTAGGATTCTTTTTTTTCCCCCTAGTTTTCAAGACAGTTACTCTGTCTGTCTGAGAACTCACTTTGTAAACCAGGCTGGCCACAAATACACAGATATCTGCTTGCTTCTGCCTCCAGATGCTAGCATTAAAGGCATGTTCCATCACTGCCCCAGGGTAGTTAGGATTCTAAGCACAGAGTTCTGAATGAATGAGTTCTTGATCATGGAGATCATTTGCTTGGCAAGACCATTGTGATATCTCACTGAAAAGCAGTTTTCAAAGAGGAGAACCTCATGCAGGTTCAACATGTGTGCTTTTCAGTGTCAATGATTTGGGTGGCATGAGGCTTTCTCCCCTCTTCCTGCTTCCAAATGTTTTCTCTTCACTTTGCCCAGCTGATGCTCCAGAGTAACAGAAGCATCAGTAGCAAGTGTAAGCCTTCTTTCTGTACGTGGTGCTGGACATTTCTTCCATCCAGGACAGTATAGTCTGAGGTTGACTGGATGATCACATGGGAGCTTTAGAGAAGCAGGTGGTAGAGGTGGGGATTTGGACCTTTGGTGGAAAAAATTCTCTTAGTAGATCAACATGATCAAGCCAAGGAAATCATAATTGTTTTCTACAGAAGAATTTAGCCTCATGAACTGATGGCTGAGGTATGAGATTATTCTAAAATAATAGGTATAGATTGTCTAACCTCAACACTTCATTTGCCATGATATTTCTTTCTGCCAGCTCCCTTTTCTCCTACCTTTCTTCTTGTTGCCTTTCTCTTCTTTTATGTCTGTGTGCATGTCTCTCTCTCTCTCTCTCCCCCTCTCTCTCTGTCTCTCACTTACTCTCTCTCCTTCTCTCTCTCTCTCTCTCTCTCTCTCTCTCTCTGTGTGTGATAAAGATAGATAGATAGATAGATAGATAGATAGATAGATAGATAGACAGATAGATAGACAGAGTAAGTCAGAGAAGCAGTGTATTTTAAGACTTTGGGTTTGGTGGTACATCATGCACGTGTGCATTTTTCTGAGGACACCACTAGATTTTATGTTAGTGTCTACCTTGAATCAGGGCTGCTTACTTCCCTAAATGCTAATTCTTCTACTAGCCATGCTGAGCAGCAAGCACTCTATTGGGATCCTTTGTATGTGTTTACAATTGTATGACAGTGCACCTGGGATCTGTGTCAAATATAGGCTTCCTCTCACATGCATGGGTCTCAGCCACAACCAGGGAAAGGCCTCCTCAGACAAATGTGCTAGTGCAGTCAACAAAGGTATCTACCCAGAAAAGAATTTGTTTGATATCAGTGTGTCTGTAGAATCGAGTCTCCCTTCCAGCCTTCTGACCTCTCTATATTTTGAGCAATTGTTTCTTGAAGTGACAGTGATTTGTCTTCCTCAGCCTCCCAAGTTTTGGGAATGAGTGTGTGCATCACCAGGGATGATAAATGTATTTAGAAACCTCCTACATAGAGAAGAGATACTCAACTTTGAACACTGCTCTTTGTGTCCCAGACCCATTTCCTATGGACATTGTTCTCTTGGTAGAGTGGGTTAAGGACTTTCTAGGTTGAAACCAGCTGGTGGCTCAGCTACAGGCAATATCACAACCTTCTTGGTACTGTTCTCTATCCATCTTCGAAAGGGAGTCTGGATGTTGAATCTCACATCTAGTATTAAGACCATCATAAGTTTGTGTTTGGTACCAGCCAGGGCTAGGTTTCTCAAGGACACATCTCAGGAAATGCTTCTCTACAATGACAGGCTCTATCTTGCATGCTGGGCATGTTCAAGGTGCCTCCTGCATATGACAATTAAGCTAGTTTTATGACTTTGTTCATATTTCCATGATGCAGGACTGAATTATGTAAAATGTGACACCATGAAAAGTCCAAACCTAAGAATAGCAGGAATACAAAAATGCAATGAAGCTCAGCTTGGAGGTGAGGAAAACATTCAAAATTCATAGAAGAAAAAAATTTCAAAACTGAAGGACATGCCTATGAGAGTAAAAGAAACATACCAAACACCCAATAACTGGAACAAAAACATGTCCTTGCCACATAATAATCAAAACACCAAAAATACAGAATAAAGAAAGTATATTAAGAGCAGTGAAATAAAAAGCCCAAGTAAAGGCAGACATATCAAAATTACACATGCCTTCTTCATGGAAACTCTGAAAAGAAGAAGGTTATGGACAGATGTTCTACAAACACTAAGTGACCATGATGCTTGTGCAGACAAGTATACCCAGCAAATGCTATATCACTATAGATGGAGGAAAACAAGATATATCATGCCAAATCTAGATGAAAACAATGAAAATCCAGCCCTAAAGAAAGTTCTGGAAGAATGGTCCAACCCAAGGAAATTATCAAAGTTCAAAAATCACAGGCAATAGATAATCCCATGTGAACAAAAGACAGAAAATTTGGAAATACTCACACACAATACCACCACCAAATACAAATCCAAATAAGCAAGAATCAACAGTAAATGGTCATTAACATTTAATATCAATGGTCTTAACTCACCTGTGAAAAAACCTAACAGAATGGATAATAAGACAGAATCCATCCTTCTGCTGCACTCAAGAACCACACCTCCATGGCAGAAGCACATAGAGACAGCTTACCTGAACAAGGAGGAGCTAATGGGCCCCCAGACTGAAAGCTGGGAAGCCAGCATGGGACTGACTCAGGCCCCCCTGAATATGGGTTTCAGCCAGAAGGACTGAGCAGTCTAAGGGACCTCAGACAGTGGAGCCAGGATGTATCCCTGGTGCACAAAAGGACTTTGTGAACATATACCCCATGGAGGGATAACTGCCTTAATCTAGAGACAGGAGAGAAGCCCTAGTCCCTACTTCACAGGACCTGTCAGATCTACATGACCCCAACTGGATGGCATTCCCCTACACATGGAATTGGGGTGGGGGGATGGGAGGGGAAGGTGTTTAGAGTGCATGTGAGAGGGCAGAGAGGGTAAAAGGGAGGGAGGGAGGGAAGGAGGGAAGGAGGGAAGGACGGTTGAGGGGAAGGGAGGGAGGGAGGGAGGGAGAAAGAGGGAACTGGGATCTACATGTAAAACAATAAATTAAATTAAAAGAATGCTTTGACTCCAAAATTTAAGTTGAAGGACAAGTTACTGGGGAAAAGGATTTCTATTTTTATTTCCACAGAAAATGAAAAGTTGTGGATTCCTTCCAGACTAATGAGGTTTGATCATGCCAGACAGCCTGAAACAGAGTACAATCTAATCCTACATTCAAAACAGCTGGACAAAACAGCCCTACATACTACAGCCAGGATATCTGAATCTTCGTCAAATCCACCCAAGACAGCGCCCCTTACCAGCAGGAAGTAGCTTGGAAAGAACGATGCCCAAATTCCCAAATATTGTGTATAAATGTTTGTTTTCATTTAATTGGACTTTGTTATATAAAATTAAATTTAAAAAAAGACAAAAAAAAAAAAAAAAACAGTGATTTTATACAGCAAAAAAAAAAAAAAGAACCACACCTCAATTCCAAAAAAGATATTCCCTCAGTGTTACGGGTTGTGAAAAGATTTTCCAATAAAATGAACCGAAGAAGCAAACTGGTGTAGCTATCATAATATCTAACAGGTGAAACTTCAAACTAAAATCAATCAAAAAGAGATGAAGAAAGTGATTTCATCTTTATCACAGTAAAAATCCATCAAGATGAAGTCTGAAAAATTTGAATATCTATACCCCAAATACAAAGGCACCCATATTCATAAAACAAGCATTACTAAATTTCAAGTTACTCGTTACACCATACACATTTATATTGGGAAACTTCAACACCCTAATCTAACCACTAGACAGGACTACCAGAGATAAACATAACAAAGAAAGGAACTAACAGAAGTTATAACCCATTCGGCCTTAATAGACATCTATAGAACATTCCATGCAAACACAAAAGAATATACATTATTCTCAGCACCACATGGTACCTTCTTTAAAATCGACCACATACTTGGCAATAAATATTCAAAAATAATGGGACTAACTCCCTGTATCTTATTGGGCCACCATTCCTTAAAATTAGAATGCAGTAACAACACAATTTATAGGAACCATAAAATTTCATGGAAATTGAAGAGTGCTCAACTGCTCCACTCCTGGGTAAAGAAAGGCATTAAAGACTTCTTTTGGGTCACTCTAAAAGCAGTGCTAAAGGAAGTTTATATACGTAATTACTCACATGAAGAAACTGTAGAATAGCCACACTAGAAAATTGACAGAACACCTGAAAGCCCTAGAACAAAAAAGAAAAAGAAGAAGAAGAAGAAGAAGAAGAAGAAGAAGAAGAAGAAGAAGAAGAAGAAGAAGAAGAAAAGAAGAAGAAGCAAACTCACACAGGAAGGTAGATGCCAGGAAATAATCACTTTGAGGGATGAACTCACTAAAGTAGAAAGAAAGAAAAAGATGCAAACCATCAGTGTAACAAAGTATGGGTTCTTTGAGAAAATCAGCCAGATAAACAAACCATTATCCAAACTAACCAAAAGACAGAAGGAAAAAATACAAATTAACAAAATCAGAAAAACAAACAAACAAACAAACAAACAAAAAAACAAAAAAACAAAAAAAAAAAAAAACAGGGGCCTAAATGCAGACACTGAGGAAATAAAGAGAATCATCAGGTAATTCTTTGAAAACCAATATTTCACATAATTGAAAAAAATTAAAGTAAATGAACAATTTTCTGGATATATATCACCTAGCAAAATTAAATAAAGAATAGATAAGCAATTTCAATAGACCTATAAAAGCTAATGAAACAGAAACAGTCATCAGAATATCCCAAACAATAGAAAATCCCAAGGCCAGATATTTTCAGTGTGGAATTCACCAGAAATTCAAAGAAAAGATAACGCCAATACTCCTCAAATTGTTCCACATAATAGCAGCAGGAGGATAACTACCAAACACTTTTTATGAGTTTATAATTACCCTGGTATACAAACCAAACAAATACACAACTAAGACAGACAAGTATAGACCAATCTCCCTAGTGAACATTGATGCAAAAACACTAAAGAAACAAGGAGGAATTTAAGAGAGACTTTCATGGTCCCCTTGTATAGGGGAAATGGACAAGAGCCCCTGTAAAAATTGGGAGCATGGGGAAAGTTGGGAGGGAGGTAGAGAAACACAACAATAGAGGGAGCCATTATAGGTTTAAGGATAAATGTGGCACTAAGGAATTACTCAGATATCCATAAGGATGACCATAGCTAGGATACTAAGCAATCATGGAGAGGCCACCTTAACTGTCCTTCCCCTATAAGCAGATTGATGACTTCCTTAAATGTCATCCTATAGGCTTCACTCAGTAGCTGGTGGAAGCAGAAGCAGAGATTCACAGCTAAGCACTGAGCCAAACTCCTGGAATCAAGTTTCATGGAGGGAGGAGTGATGAGCAAAGGGGTCATGACCACGCTGGGAAAACCCACAAAAACAACTGGTCTGAGCAACGGTGAACCCATGATCCCCAATCTGATAGTTAGGGAACCACCATAGGACCAAACCAAGGCTCCCTGAACGTGAGTGTCATCTAGGAGGACTGGGCAGTCTATAGGACCTCTGGCAGTGGAACCAGAGTTCCACTAGTGCATGATCATACTTCAGGAACCCATTCCCCATGGAGGGGCACTCCCTTAACCTAGGGACACAGGGCATGGCATAGCTCTACCCCAAATGACTTGACATATTTCGATGATCCCTCATGGATGGCCTCAACCTCACTGAGGAGTGGATGGGGGATGTGATTGGGGGTCATGTATGATAGGAGAGGGAACTGGGATTCCATATGAATATAAGATTATTTCTAACTTAAACATAACAACAACAATAATAATAAAAGACTGACAAAGTGCTTTAAATTCCAGTAATTTAGCTTTGCAGGGTAGGCACACATATTTAAAACCAGCTCTAGGGAAACAACACAGGAATATCTCTGTGAGTTCAAGACTACCCTGGTCTACAATGAGAGTCCTCTCCATCATAGCCAGTTCTCTCTCTCAATGAATTCCTATGTCAGAAATTAAAATAAAAGCAATCAAAACACCCAGCTGGAAGGAATAGTGTACAATGGACACTAAAGACAGTTTAGCCTTGGCAAAGCTGATATGAAAATATTATCTATTTGCTCATATTCAAGTAGAAGAAACCAGATTAATCTATCCAACTGGCAACATTTACCAAACCAGCCAAACACTCTGCTGAGCATCCACATGTAAGTAAGCTGACCCATGCACCTTCCAGATACTGAGAAGATGGACAAGTAGAGTCACTCAGTATACACTACCAGTAGTAACTTGATAGTGTAGCCAAAACCAAGGCTGACCCAGATTCCTTGGGTCTTATGATGACCCTTCTGAGTCAGGGTCAGCTCAAAAGGAGAATGAGGACTAAGGTACAGTTTAACCAAATCCTCTGCCCTGTTTCTCTCACTGGTGACCTTGCAAAAGACCTGTTTCTAGGCACCTGCCTCGTGATCCACAGGATACTTAACTCCATATTTTAAGGCTCTGTATGACTCATCTCCATCTTAGAAGTCTGAACCACTCCCAGGAGCTCTACAGTTATAATCACCAGGAAGAAACACTTCCTTATTTTATTCTGATATCTGCCATGGGAGATGGCAGGTTTAACTGTTCTCTCTCATGTACCATGCTTGAACAGCCAGGCTCTCCATCAGAAGCATCTGTCCTCTGTTGCAGGCTCCTTGCACTGTGCAAACTCTGTAGCTTCCTCCCAACACTGCTTAGCTGGAGATCTTTCTTGTCATCAAGACCACAACCTCACACCCAGGCATATCATGGAGGGTCTTATCAACTCTGTATTTCATCAGATGCTCCTAATATACATTCTTCACC
The DNA here is from genome assembly GCF_943737965.1 of Phodopus roborovskii. Classification (NCBI taxonomy): domain Eukaryota; kingdom Metazoa; phylum Chordata; class Mammalia; order Rodentia; family Cricetidae; genus Phodopus; species Phodopus roborovskii. The sequence goes on along the minus strand of NW_026126759.1, from coordinate 63,932 downwards.
TTGTGAGAGGTGACAGATCTGCCCCAACACTAACAAGAAGTGATGCTGCAGCATGATCCTGAACCCTCAGAAATAAGTAATGACATTATACCCCTGCATACATGCCTGGCAACATAAGACTATTCACATGCCTGCATCATAGACCTATCCCTGCATGTTATCAGAGACTTTATAATTTGGTTGGGCGAGGGCAGATTAAGAAAGTACAGGAAAGTCCCAATAAAAGGATAACTGAAAAGAGGCCTCAGCTGCAGAGTGCCAGGCCACAGCTAGATCTGCCTATTGGTGCAGAAACATCCTGAGTATCAGCCTAGTCTTTGACTCCCATCATCTTTGACCCCCATCACCGGGCCTTGGCTAGAGGTGAGTCTGGGATCAATTTGGGTGGAATCCCATACACAAACACACCCTTCCCTAGGAACTCCCTAGTTTGGCCCCTGATCTCACTGCCCCTATGTCCTGCTTCCATGGAGAGTTCCCTTGAAGCTCTGATACACCCCCACCAAGAGCCTGCCCTCCCACTATCCTGTGCCCTACCCTGCTCACTGTCCCACTGCTCTGCTTGAGTCATGGGAAAGAGGGTGGAACCAACAATGCTGCCACCTTCAGGTAACTTCCTGGACCTGCTCTAAGTACACTAGACCTGCCTATCCACACAGGACCCCCCATAATCCCCAGCTGCCTGTACTCTGATCCCCACCAAAGATCATCCACTGAAGTTCCAGGCACCTCCCAGAGAACTGCCTATCCCTGCTGGGCCACTCTGAATACCTGTGGACTGGATCCTTGAACCCAATTGCCAGGCCTCTGCTAAAGAGGCCTCAGCTGGAGAGTGCCAGGCACAGCCTAGATTTGCATAGGTGCACACAGAACATCCTGAGTCCCAGCCTTCTGGATCTTTGACCCCATTGCCAGTCTTCTGCTGGAGCCTGAACTTTCACCCCCACAACCAGGCCCCTGCCTGAGGAGATACCTGCTAGAGAGCTTGAATGACCCAGAGCTAAAGACATCTTAGCTCTGACTCACCTAAGCCTACTTGGTGTGTGCCAGAGAGAGAGAGAGAGAGAGAGAGAGAGAGAGAGAGAGAGAGAGAGAGAGAGAGAGAGCCCTCCTACACCTTCGGGAAGAAGCAATGGGAAGACTGCAATACAAGAAAACACGTAACAATAGAAAGACAAGCAAGCATAACAGCACCAAAATCTAGGTACTCTACACCAATTAGAATGGAACACCCCAAAGCAGATGAAGCAGAAGAGAATGACTTAAACTTATTGTCATAAAAATGATAGAGGCCCTCAAAGAAAATCCTTTAAAGAAATGGAAGAAAAAAAAACAAACAAAAAATTTGAAGAAATGAAAAACTTTATTAAAGAAATTATGGAAAGCCAAGAAAAAAAATTAAATAGGTGATGGAAACAGTTGAAGACTTGAAAACTGAAATAGAGACAATAAAGAAAGGACAAACTGAAGGAATGCTGGAAATAGAAAAACTGGGCAAATGATCAGGAACTACAGACACAAGCATAACCAACAGAATAAAAGAGATGTAAGAGAAAATCGCAGGTGTGGAAGATAAACTAGAGTGTAATGAGTACGGTTTTTCCTCCCTCTGCCTAGTCTTGTCCTGCTGCTGCTCCAGGCCCAAATAATACACAGAGACTCTGTATTAGCTACAATTCTGTTGGCCAGGTACTTGTTTCTTATCGGCTAGCTCTGTCTTAAGTATTAACCCATTTCTGATGATCTATGTATTTCTGTACCGGGGAGCCAGCCGGCATACTGCTTTCTCCAGACTCTCCATCTTGACTCCTCCTTACTACTTACTCTTTCCTCCTTGTCTCCTAGTCCCTCCTATCTAGCTTTCCTATTGGCTAACAGTGCTTTATTCATTAACCAGTATGAGAAACATATACAGAATGACATCTCCCATCACTAGAGTACATAATTAATCAACCAAAGAGAATCTTAAATCCAACAAATCCTTAACACAAAACATCCAGGAAATGTGGGACACTGTACAAAGTCCAAACATAAGAAAAATAGGCATAGAGGAAGGTGATGAAGCCCAGCTCAACGGTGCAGAAAGCATATTGAACAAAATTATTGAGGAAAACTTTCCCAATATGAAGAAGGACATGTCCATGAAAGTACAAGAATCATACTGAACACCTAATAGGATGGACCAAAGAAAAAATACCCCTCAACACATAATAATCAAAACATCTAACATATAGAATAAATAAAGAATATTAAGAGAAGCTTAGGAAAAAGGACAGGTAACATATAAAGGGAGACTTATCAAAATTTCACCTGATTTCTCCATGGAAACCCTCAAGGCGAGAAGGTCCTGGGTAGATGCTCTACAAGTACTAAGAGTCCACAGATGCCACCCAAGGCTACTATAGCCAGCAAAACTCTCAATCTCTATAGATGGAGAAAACAAGATATTTAATGACAAAGCCAGATTTTTCACAATCTGTATCAGTAAATCCAGCCCTACAGAAAGTATTGGAAGGAAAATTCCACCCCAAGGATGTTAACTATGCTCACAAATTTATAGGCAACAGATACTCCCACTACACCAGAAACCAAGGGAAAAGTAAGACAAGTATATTCATAATACCACTGCCAACAACAAATCTAAAACAAACAAGCATTAACAATCAATGGTCCTTACTCTCCCTCAACATTAATGGTCTTAACTCACCTATAAAAAGACACAGGCTAACAGAATGGATACAAAGTCAGAATCCATCCTTCTGCTGCATACATGAAACACATCTGAGCTTCAAAGATAGACATTACTTCAGGGTAAAGGGTTGGGAAAAGATTTTCCAATCTAAGGGACTCAAGAAGTAAGCAGTGTTGGCTATCCTAATATCTAACAAGTGACACTTCAAACTAAAATTAAACAAAAGAGATGAAGACTGTCATTTTGTATTCTTCCCAGGAGAACTCCATCAACACAAAGTCTCAATGCTTAACACCTATGCTCAAAAATACAAAGGCATCTACATTTGTAAAAGAAATGACACTAAAACTAAAACCTCACATAAAATCTCACACACTTATAGTGGGCGATTTCAACACACCACTCTTACCACTAGACAGGACCACCAATCAGAAACTCAACAAAGAAATAAAAGAACTAACAGAAGTTATGCCTCAACTGGGCTTAACAGACATCTATTGAACATTCCATTCAAACATAAAAGAATGTACCTTCTTCTCTGCTCCACATGGAACCTTCTCTAAAATCGACCACATACTAGGGGGCATAAAAAACCTCAACAGATAAAAAAAATGAAATATTACCCTGGATCTTATCAGGCCACCATGCTTTAAAATTGGAATTAAACAACAACACAAATCCCAGAAAGCTTACAAGCGCATGGAAACTGAACATTGTGCAATTGCACCATACCTGGGTCAAAGAAGAAATAAGAAAAGAAACTAAGGACTTCCTAAAAGTCAATGAGAGTGAGGACACAACATACCCAAACTTATGGGACACCTTAAAAGCAGTGTTACGAGGGAATTGTCCATATTAAGAAAACAGAGGATAGTCACATTAGAGAATTAAGAGCACAACTAGAAGCCTTACAACCAAAACAAGCAAACTAAACGGGGAGGAATAGATGTCAAGAAATAATCAATTTGAGGGCTGAAATCGATAAAATAGAAAACAAGAAAACAATTCAAAAAAATATCTATGTATCAAAGAGTTGGTTTTTAAAGAAAATCAACAAGATACACAAACCTTTATCCAAACTAATGAAAAAGCAGAGAGAGAACATGCAAATTAACAAAATCAGAATCAAAAAAGGGGTCAACGGACACAGAGAAAGTCCAGACAATTTTCAGTTCACACTATGAAAATCTGTACTTTACAAAATTTGAAAACTCAAAGGAAATGGACAAATTTCTGCAAAACTATCACTTACCAAAACTAAATCAAGAACAGGCAAACAACATAAATAGACCTATAGCCTCCAACTAAATAGAGGCAGTCATCAAGAGACTTCCAACTGAAAAAATCCCAGGGACATATGGCTTCAGTGCATATTTCTACCTGAAATTCAAGGAAGAGCTAATACCAATACTCCTCAAATTGTTCCACACAATAGAAACAGAAGGTTCATAAACAAATTCTTTTTTCAAGGCCACAATCACCTTGATACACAAGCCTCACAAAGACACAACAAGAAAGAAAACTACAGACCAATATCCCTGTTGAACATCGATGTAAAAATACTCAATAAAATACTGGCAAACCGAATTCAAGAACATATCATAGAAATCATCCACCATGACCAAGTGAACGTCATCCCTGGGTTGCAGAGATGGTTTAACATACGAAAATCTATCAACGTATAAAAACATATAAAAAAACAGAAAAAGAAAAACCATATGATCATGTCCTTAAATGCTGAAAAATCCTTTGACAAAATTCAACACCGTTTCATGATAAAGGTCTTGGAGAGATCAGGGATAACAGGATCATGCCTAAACATAATAAGATCAATATACAGTTAACCAACAGCAAACATCAAACTGAATGGAGAGAAGGTTAAGACAATTCCTCTAAAATCAGGAACGAAAAAAGGCTGCCTTCTCTCTCTAGATCTCTTCAATATCGTACTTAAGTTCTAGCTAAAGCTATAAGACAGCAAAAAGGATATCAAGGGGATCCAAATTGGAAAGGAAGAAGTCAAAATTTCTCTATTTGCAGGTGATATGATAGGTTATATTATATAAGAGACCCCAAAAAATGTACTAGGGAACTCCTACAGCTGATAAACACCTTCAGAAAACTAGCAGGATACAAGATAAACTAAAAAATAAAAAAATCAGTAGCCCTGCTTTGCTCAGACAACAAAGGGGCAGAGAAAGAAAATGGAGAAACATCACCCTTTACAGTAGGCACAAAGAACATAAAATGTCTTGGGGTAACACTTACCAAACAAGTGAAAGAACTATATAATAAGAACTTTGTGGCTTTAAAGAAAGAAATTAAAGAAGATATCAGAAAATGGAAATATCTCCCACGTTCGGATGGGTAGGATAAATACAGTAAAAATGGCAATCTTGCCAAAAGCAATCTACAGATTCAATGCAATCCCCATTAAAACCCAGGCACAATACTTCACTGACCTTGAAAGGATAATGATCAACTTTATACAGAAAGATGAAAGACTCAGGATAGCCCAAACAACACTGTACAATAAAAGAACTTCAGGAGGCTTCACCATCCACAACATTAAGCTCTAGTAAAGAACTATAATCCTGAAAACAGCCTGGTATTGGCACAAAAATAGACAAGTAGACCAAAGTAATAGAATTGAAAATCCTGATATTAACCAACACACCTACAAAGACCTGATTTTTGACAAAACAGCTAAATGTATACAATGGAGGGGAAGAAAACATCTTCAACAAATGGTGCAGGTACAATTAAGTGATGGTGTGCAGAAGATTGCAGATAGACCCATGTCTATCGCCAGGCATAAAACTCAAGTCCAAATGGGTCAAAGACGTAAACATAAATCCAGAGACACTGCACCTCTTAGAAGAGAAATGAGGAGTACCCTTGAACAAATTGGTATAGGAGACCACTTCCTGAATATCCAGTAGCACAGACACTGTTATCAACAATTAATAAATGGGACCTCTTCAAACTTAGAAGCTTCTGTAAGGTAAAGGACTCAGCAGGTGAATTAGTAAAGGTGTAAGAAATGCCAAAAAACAGTTGGCTACCTGGACAGTTACCTAGGATCTCATAGAAATGTTTAGGAAATCAACTGTGGCTAAGGCCTAGAATATCTCACAGATCATTACAAGGATGAATAATTCCAAAGACTGTCCTACAATGCCGTGGCAAGATGTAGCATTCTCTTCTTGCTTGTATCCTGCTTGTCCAATTAGGACAGTGAGTCCATGTCAGCAGTGGAGGCAAGGGCAGTTCATTGCCCAACAGGATAGTTTTGCCAAGAAGAAAATAAACTCCAAATGGAGGGTCTTTGGTGCCCACAATATTATCAGGAATATTTCCATGTTGTCAGGAACAATTCTGTGTCATATTAACAGTGTTCTAAATTATTAAACCATTTAAATGCCATATTCTGTAGGATGTAGAAGTGAATGAAGTTCAACTATCTATGCTCAGTACATCTCTGAACATCTAGAAACCCTGACTAAAATAACTAGGTATAAGTAGTATTGTTGACGATAGCCTCTAATTTTGACCACATATACCATTTACTCATATTCATACATACATACATACATACATACATTCATATATATACAAATATATACATACATACATATATACATGTGCTTTAAATAGATGTGTAGCATGTAGGATAAGGTCAATTACCTGGAAATTTTAACCACAGTTAGGATGATCTAATCTAACTAATAGAAGACCCAGAGCTTGAAGACCAAAAGTCAAAATCAGAAGCCAAATGGTTTAAGAGCATGTGCTTCTCTTAAGGCAGTAATCACCATTTATGACAATGGATCCATTGCCCTCTGCTGGATATTGTGAGAACTGCAAATGGTGCTGGCACAACTGGATGATGATGTGTAGAAGACTGCAGATAGAGGCATGTCTATCTCTTGCACAAAACTTAAGTCGAAAGGGATCAAAGACCTCAACCTACATCCAGCTACACTGAACGTCTTAGAAGAGAAAGTGGGAGGTAGCCTTGAAAAAATTGGTACAGGAGACTACTTCCTGATCTTAACACCAAATAGCACAGACATTGAGATTGACAATTAATAAATGGTAAATCCTCAAACTGACAAGCTTCTGTAAGGCAAAAGATACAATCGACAAGACCAAACAACAGCCCACAGACTGGGAGATCATCAGTGCTACATCTGACAGAGGGCTGATGTCCAAATTATACAAAATATACAAAGTCGTCACCAAAACAACAAATAACTCCATTAAAAAGTGGTGTACATTATGAATAGAGAATTGTCAAGAGAGGAATGCAAAATGGCTAAAAGACACTTAAGAAAGTTCTCAATATCCATAGCCATCAGGGGAATTGCAAATCAAAACATCTCTGAAATCCCATCTAACTCCTGTCAGAATGGCTAAGATTTGAAACACCAATGACAGCTTATGCCAGAGAGCATGTTGAGAAAAGGAATCACTCCTCCACTTCTGGTGAGAGTACAAACACTTACAGCCTCTTTCGAGATCAATATGGCAGTTCCACAGGAAAATGGGAATAAGTCTACCACAGGACCTGGCAATTCCACTCTTAAACGTGTAGCCAAACGATCCACATGCATGCAATAAAGACATGTGTTCAATTACACTCAAACCAGCTTTACTGTAATAACAAGAACCTGGAAGCAACCTAGATGTCCCTCAACTGAAGAAGGTGTGTTACATTTACACAATGAATATTAAAAATTGGGGGAAGAAATGGAATCTTGAAAATCACAGGCAAATGGATGGAACTTGAAGAAACCATTCTGAGTGAGGAAACCCAGTCACAAATAGCAGAACATGGTACATACTCACTCATATATGGATTTTGGACATAGAGCAAAGGATCACCAGCCTATAATTTACACTGCCATGAAAACTAGGACACAAGGAGGAACCTAAAATATTCATAAAAGGTCTGTGACAGAAGGGGAAAGGAACAAGATCTCCTGAGCGCATCGCGAGTGGGGATGGAGGACTGAGAGAGTGGAGAGTGCATTAGGACAAAGAGAAGCAGATTATAGGACAACATGTGGGACCAGGAATATTACTTCGCGGGATGAATAGATGAGAGCAAAAAAGGGATACCATAATAAAGGCAGCGATTATAGGTTTGAAAAGAAAACTGACTCTAGAGATATGTCCAGAGACCTACAAGGATGTTCCCAACTTACAATCTGAGCAACGGTGGAGAGGTTATGTTAAATTCCCTTTCCTGATAATGAGATTGATAACTAGCTGATATGCCATCATAGAGCCCTCAGCTGGTGACTGATGGAAACAGAAGCAGACATCCACAGATAAATACTGTCAAACTCCTGGAATCCAGTTGCAGATAGGGAGGAATGATAAGAAAAGGGGTCAAGACCATGCTGGGGAAACCCACAGAAACAGCTGGCCTGAACAAGTGGGAGTGCACAGACATCAGTCAGATAGCTGGGGAACCAGCATAGGTCTGAACCAGGCCCCCTGAACATGGATGTCAGTTGGGAGGCCAGGGCAGTCTATGAGACCTCTGACAGTAGAACCAGTATTTATCCCTAGAGAACAGACTGTGGGAACCCATTCCCTATGAAGAGAAACTCTCTCAGCCCAGACACATGGCGGAGGGCCTAGGCCCTGCCTCAAATAATATGATAGACTTTGATGATCCCACATGCACATTCAGTTATATTGAACAAAAAGTAATAGAGAGAATTTTATTTTTAGTAGTAATTGACTTTTACCCACTCTGAGTCATTCATTTAGAACACACCTCCTTCTGTTCCCAAAGCACTCATACCTAACTGGACACTTTCCAGACATGATGACATTTAGAGATGTGTGTGTGTGTGTGTGTGTGTGTGTGTGTGTGTGTGTGTGTGTGTGTCAATATGCCATTTCTCTAAAGCCACCAGCTGTATTTGGGCTAGGGATGTGTGTATATATGTATGCCTGGTTGTGTGGTATGTGGTGTTTCTAGGCCAGAGGACAATATCTACTATCATTCTGTTCTAGAATTGATATGCCTTCCCAGTAAGAAAGCACTTTACACACATAAAGATTAATAAAGGAAAATGCTGACACACACACACACACAAAAAAAGAATCAGGCTACAGAAACAGAGATACCTTACAGGAAGAAAGGGAAGCTCATGGACACCCAGACAGATAGCTGGCAATCAATCATTGGACTGACTCAGACCCCTTAACATAGCTCTCAGTTCGAAGGCCTGGGCAGTCTAAGGGACCTCTGACAGTGAAACCAGGATGTATCCCAGGTGCACAAAAGGACTTTGGGAGCACATTTCCCATGGAGGGATACCCTCTTAGCCTAGAGTCAGGAGAGAGGGCCTGGACCCTACTCCAAATGACTTCACTGATTTTGATGATCCCTGCTGGGAGGTATCACGATCCCCATGGAGTGTGGGGAATGGGACAGGACGGTGTTGGGCAGGCAAGGAAGAAGGGAGAGGGAACTGAGATCGATATGGAAAATAATGAAAAATAATAAAATGTAAACAATTTTAAAAGCTATTCCCCAGGAGACTTGTGTGCTTATAATTAATGATGTATTCAAAGAAACACAGAAGCAGATAGCTCAGGATTTTCACATTTCATTTATGAAATGATTTTTTTCAATTAGTTTATTGCTGGAGTGAATAGAGCAATATGGGTATATTTCTTAATAACTTGGTTCTTGTGACCAATTCATGTCTATAGAATAGAATACCATATATTAGGTGTAGCTGAAATCACAGCAGCGTGGAATCAGAATGGAGTCTGATTTCATTATTAATTGTGAATCCATGGACTAAGTTATGCTGTCCACACTCAAGGCCATCAATCACCTGTGTGGTCCTGAATGCTGCATGGAATTTGCAGAAATCCACATATACATGTGATCTGTGGGTATAGAGGAAAGTGACACCACACCTGAATAAAGATCATTTTCTCAAGTGTGAAGAGAGGCAATTTGCACGTTTATTCATAAAAATACATTATAATCAAAAGAGGCTTTAAAATGGCAATCAATAGTGAATAGCCTTAACAAATTATGAAAAGCAATAACAAGAAAAGCAACATCAAAATACCAAAACTATAATAAAAAAGCAAATATGTAAATCAAAAACTAAACGAAAATTTGTGATGAACAGCATTCTCTTGCAAATTATGCAAAACAATAACCAGAACAAGAAAACATCAAAATGGCAAAACTATAATTAAAAAGGAAAAGTGTTAAGCAAAAACTAAAGGAAAAGTTGAGATGAGCAGAATTCTCTTGCTACAGTTTGAAAGGCACAGACCTACAGCCTGTGGATGGCCTTACAAGGAAGTCAACAATGTTAACAGGGTTTTAAAGCTGAGTGCAACAATTCCTCCCTTGAATCTCAGCAGTTCAGTACTTGGTGGTGATAGCACTCAAGCAGGTGGCTCTTGGTATAGCAGCTCCTTCTGCAAGTGACTCTCATCCTGGGTTGTGTCCTGTTCCAGCTCAGGCTGTAGATGTTTGGACCTGAAAAAGAAAAGCAGATAAGATTCAGGCCAGGACTGAACCTGCTGTGTCATGTTCAAGTCCTTCCCTGGCTCTGCTGCAGCTCTACATCAGTCAAAACTGAACTTTTGCCTGATGCCATTGTTGGTGCCGCTAAAGAATAAGGATCACAGAGTAGCTGGACGAGTAACCTTCCCCAGGTCTAAACACATTTCATGACTTAAAAGAAGCCCTGTGTGTTGTACTTTCTACTAGAAAGAATAGGAACTTCTCCTGCAGTTCAGGCATATCACTGTGTACAAAAACAACAGTATATTAAAACCAGAGTCCAGAGCATGAGAGCTGTACAGGTTACACATGAAGAGAAATGATTGATAGCTTCATTTTATACATAGACATAATACAGCCATGCATCATGGAAATCAGAACAAGGTCATATTCAGGAGGCAAATTGAACATGAACAGCACACAAGATAGATCCTGTCATGAGAGAGAAGCACTTCTGGGATGTGTCCCTGTGAACCCTGGCCCTGACTGGAACCAAACGGAAAGTTGTGATGGTCTTAGAACCAGATGTGAGAATCAACATCCAGACTCCCTTTGGTAGACTGGGACAGAACAGTAACAAGAAGGTTCTGATATTGCCTGCAGCTGCAGCATAGCTGGTTTCACCCTGGAAAGTCCCGAACCATCTCAACCAAGAGAGCAATGTGAACAGGAAATGGGTCAGCATTACAGAGAGCAGTGTTCAAAGATGAGTAACTTTTCCCTACAGCAGAGGTTCATAAATTTATCATGCCTGGTGATGTTTACACTCAATCCCAAAACTTGGCAAACTGAGGAAGACAAATCACTTTCACTTCAAGAAAATACTGTTCAGAACATACAGAGGTAAGAAGACGGGAAGGGAAACACAATTCTAAAGACACACTGATATCAAACATTTTTTTTCTGGATGGATGCCCATGTAAAATGAATGGCACATTTATCTGAGATTGCATTTTTGTGATTGTGGCTGAGACCCATGCAGGTGAGAGGAAGCCCATAATTGGTAAAGATCCCAGGTACAGGGGACACTCTAGGCTCTACCTATGCTCCCCAGCCAGGGCTCTTACCTCACCTGGGAGACATCAAAGAGATGTTGTAGCTTTTCTGACAGTTCCTTTATCTGAATAACCATCTCAAGTCTTTCCTCCAATCTCTTGAGCTCCTGGTCATTAGAAGATTGTGTTATTAGGGAGGCTTACACACTGTCATATAATTGTAACACATACAAATGATCCCAACAGCTTGCTGGTCAGCATGGCTAGTAAAAAAGTCAGCATTCAGGTTAGTAGGATAGCCTGATACAAGAGGAGTCTGACATGAAATCCAGTGGTGTCCTCAGAAAAGTGCACACATGAATGGTGTGCCACCACACCCACAGCCTTAAAGTAGAATAAGATAAAAACATTCTCCCTCCCACAGCCACTCTCACTCACTCACTGTATCTATCTGTCTATCTATCTGTCTGTCTGTCTGTCTGTCTGTCTGTCTGTCTAAGAATAAAGACATAGAAAGAACTAGGAGAAAAGAGAGCTAGGGGAAAGAAATAAATGTCATGACAAATTGGCTGTTGAGTTTAAACAAACCAATACAATAATTTTAATATAATTTGACAAGTCAGCTGTCAGTCCATGGGGCCTGATTCCTCTGTGGAAAACTGTGTTCCTTTTCTTGGCTAGATTATATTGAGATACAGAGAATATTTCCAGATGAGGTCCACATCCCCACCTTCCATAATGAGCTTGTCTATAGCTCCCAGATGATCACTCAAATAATTGACTCAGAAACGCACACATTTTGAACAAGGATGAGGTTCTCCTCCTTGCAAACTGGTTCTCACTGTATATCACAATAGCCTTGCCAAGCAAATGAGCCCCATGGTCCAGAACTCACCCACTCAAACTCTGTGCTTAGAATCCTAACTATCCTGAGGCTGAGATGGATTATGCCATTTAACCTAGTATCTGTAGGCAGAGGGAGGCAGATGTCTGCGAATTTGAGGCCAGCCTGGATTACAAAGTGAGTTGCAAAACAGACAGTCTAAGCCTGTCTTGCAAATGAAAAAAAAAATCAAAAAACTAAAAACAATTAAAAAAAAAACCTTAGTATCATATTAAATGTGTGATATGTTACTGACCTATCTCCTTCACTGGAGTGCAGTTTCAAGGAGAGCATCTAAATGGTTTGCCAATAATTTAGTTTCAGAACAGGCTAACTTCCCTGAAGTAATTGTACATAGACAATGAATTGAATACATGGATGGCATGAGTAGGTGACTGGAAAGGAGCGTGGATGAACAACAGAATGTGTGAAAGTACAGAAGGGTGGATGGGCAGACAGGCAGCCAAATGTCCAAATGGTGCCAACCTTCATCTGTACCATCATCCTGTCCCCTACCTGTTGTTGCTGGATTTTTAGGTCACTGTTTTCTTCTTGGTTTGTACAGATCAAGTTCAAGTCGTCCAAATGGTGTTTCAGCAGTACCCACTCCTCCTGCACTTTCTTATTCTCCTGCTTCAGCATGTCCACCTTCCTTTTCAGCTGATTCTTTTCCATCAGGAGTCGGCTGTGCAGACCTCTGGAGACACATTCTGCTTAGTAAGGGCATGCCAGCTTCTTACTGCCACCCCTGACTCCAGGAACCAACTCCATGAAAGGACTCATGTTCCCAGAAAAACATAGCCAGATTCTGACACAGCCATAACAGCTCCACTCAGGAGGTTAAAATGTGAGAAGACTTACTTCTACAAATGTTCAAACTACTAAGGAGAACACCTATACCCAGAACGGATCCATGTACTTTCAATAGAAGGTAGATTCCCCTCATTGTCCTTAACAGACCATGGTAAGGGCATAAGTAAGGAAATCTTGGGCTTGCTATAGGGACAGGAAACCCAAGGAGAGTATCTACAGGTTCCACATCCACCAGATCTGTAAAGCCTGGGTGAACTTCAGAAGCCCAGGGCTGCCTGGCATTCCATTCACATGCAAATCCTTATCCTGTATAGGGACTCCTATGACTCTAGCACAGTGGAGGCAGTGGCTAATAATATCTGTTACACTTAGCTAACTGATTCCAACAAGCACAAATCCAAGAGCAGCTTGCTATGGCTCCTTACTGAGGGGCGAAAAGCCTAGAAACAGAGCTTAGGACTATTCTGTCAAGGGAAATCAAAACACAGACAGACTGCCATTCCACAGCTACTGGGGTCCATGCCAAGATGGGCACTTACCGATAGAAGACTGTCTCCTTGGTCAGTTCCTTGAACTTTTCTGATGCCTCGGTTTTCTCATTTCCAAAGATCTTTAGTTCCCACATGACCTGTTTGTGTTCCAATTTTAATTTCTCGTGTAATGGATTTGGCATGCGATAGGGTCTACAAATAGGAGGAAAGAACCCCATGAACACTGGCCTCAAGGATCAGGTAAACTCAAGTTGTCTCTTGATCTGCCATAAGCCTGTGGATGCCACATTCTGGCTCCTAAGTGTTGGAATCTCCTGGTGCCTTGAAACCTATTATCCTGTCCCTGGGTCAGCTGTTTCTGTGAGTTCAGATGGAGGGTGTCCTGGGTGTATGTGTTCACTCAGCAGTCTTAGATAACTTGGTAGCTATCTGTGTTACCTGGAGAATATTCCAAATGTCTGAACATACCAGATATTACAATGAGTTTCTCCTGTTTTAGAACATAAATGCTAGGTCCAAGGTGACTTTTAATGATATGTGACAGCACATAATTCATGATTTGTGACCGTTTATCAGGACAGCTATACAAACTTCTCATGGGATTGCTAGGTGCCTCCGTGGTGCTACCTGAAGAGAAGAGCATAAAGTAGGGGACGAAGACCTGAGAAGTATCATAGTCTGGAAAGTAATGCAGTTGAACCCTCAGGCCCCACCACATGTCCCTGTCTCCAAGATTCTTTGCAAACAGACAAACTTACAAATGCATGCATAAAAGTATGAGGGAGAGACAGGGACAAAGACAGAGAGACAGAGAGAGTAAAAATAGAGAGAGACGGTTAGAAAGTCAGGGAGTCTGTGAGAGAGAGAGAATGAGAGAGAGAGAGAAATAAAAAGAAAGAATTGAGAAACCGCAGAGAGAAGAACACACCCACAATCAGACCCTAAAGAAATGCATGGAACACTGTGGTTTAAGGCACAAAACTAGAAGGAAACAGTCCAGTGTCCTGTACTACACTGGGAAGGACCAAGTGGAACCATGCCTGACTGGCGGCTATGAAGAGCTTCCAGCACACAATCATCTGCCAGGAAAGATCAAAGCAGGCAAGATCGAAGACTCATCACAAACTCACAGCTCCTATTATCTCCCAAAAGCCACCACCTGTCAGGGCCTTTCCAGATGGATGTTGGGAACCTGTACATTACTGCCACAATTCCTGACTTATATGACTTATACCACAGCCTCAGTTTTCATTTAGAGAAAGCAGGGAAGTTAGAGTAACCATCTCACTCCCTCACAAACTTCAGGTCTGCCTCTCCACTGAAAAGAATCTAGGTGATGAGTTGGCTACAGAGCCATTATGGGGGTTCAGCTTTCTAGAACCTCAGACCTTTTTACAAAACGAGGAGAACTGATAGGTTTATTTTATTTAAATAGCGCATTTGTTTGTCCATGAGCATGCAGTTTCCACTCCTCCCTGGCCCCACTCCTACGCCCTACTTCCTACCAACCCCTTCTAGTACTCCTGCATCTCAGCATCTCATAAAGGGACAAGCCTCCAATGAGCGTGAGCAAAGGACTGAGCTGTTCAACTTTCATCCAGGCTAATCCAGGTAATCCAGGATATGGAAGGGGTTCTCAAAAGCCAGCTGAGCTCCAGGGACTGGAGCTGTCCCTACATTGAGAACAATTTACACCACAGTCTCACACAGGCAGAGGGCCGAAGAGGGCTCCATGGAGGCTCTTTAACTGTTCTTCCAGAGTACATGAGTTCCCATGAGATAAGGTCAGATGTCTCTGCGAAACATAGGATCTTACAATAAATTAGGACAGGATGATAGTAAAGACAGTCCTGTGGAACTGAAAGGATGGATACCTGTTTTCAACATTTCCTTCACTGATGAAGAGCAGGCGATCTCGCAGATCATTTCTGTGGTTGGTCATCAGCTGCAGCTCCTGGCTCAGCCTCTCCATTTCCTTCTTCACTTGTTTCTTGGTGAGGAGCATTTGCTGGGATGATGGCTGTGTAGCAGCCTCTGTGTGTAGATGAACTCAAGTGAAATTAAATTGTGACATAGGAAAAGGCATAGAGAAAAGACTGACTACCCAGAGGACAGATAAAGAAAGGTCATGTTTGAACCTAGTGACAATATATCAATTGTGCCCCAGGTTCAGATGCCCTGTTTGTGGATCTCAGCTCTCACAACACTCTCTAGAGATGTGGTTAAGTAAGCAGTTAGGGAATTCCTCTACCTCCCTAGACGTTTCAGGTGAATACAAAGATCGCCTTTCAGGATTAATTACATTGGTACAGAATGCATCATGTGCCAGAGTCCTGAATCCTGCCTGTGCTTTCAGATGCCAGGAGAAATGACAAAGTCCACAAGTACTCGGGAGCTTTGAGGATCGCAGTCCTCCTGCCTGTTCATTGCAGGCCTATCGATGTAGATAGAAAAATCATGCAGGAAGTTGACGTGCTCAAAAACCGCACCAAGTCACCCCACCACGCTGACAGTCCAGAAACATGGGTCCTAATATTTAGGAGCTTATTGCTGCTCTGGTGACATGATCTGACACTTGTTATGCTACACTGGAGTATTGCTTGCCATACTCAACTGCTAATTCAACCCTATGGATGCCACTGTCAGGGGAAGATAGTTTCAGGAGTTCTGTACAGTCCAGGGACATAATTTCTTAGGCAGGTGCACTTTTCCCTGCATGTGACTAGTTTCAGGAATTCATTGCCCCTAAAGGAACCAGCTCACACTGAAGTTCAGTGACCCCTGCCCTAAGCTGGAAGCACCCTGTTCCCTGATTGTCCACCACTAGACTCCTCTTCCCACATTACAAATCCAAAACCCAGTAAGGTAAAAACTAGATTCTCCCTGTACAATACACTTCTTTTTACAGGTCCTGGCTTAGAGAGAGACAAACCTCTATCAGAGAATCACGGACCAACAGTAATTATGAGAAGCAAGGATGTTCATTTGCTTCTCAGAGGCGCCAGAACCTCTACCACTTTACTGGAAATCCCAGCTCAAGCCCACATCCTCCAGGATCCTCGCCATCTCCTCCGAGCACTTACTGTGCCTAGGCCAGGACCATTTATTTGTTTTGTTTGTTTTATTTTGAGATCTAACGTCAGCTTCTTTCTGCCTCTCTCTGGCCGCTGGCTTTTCTCCGTTTTCCCTTCCAAACAGAGACCTCAGTCTTGACAACATGGCTGCTGATATAACTGCGAGGCACTGAAGGATTGCCCTAAATGGCAGTTGGTGTTGCTACAACACTCGCGACATCATGGAATGCCATGAGCTCTGCCGGATACCATAGAATGCCAGGGGAGGGGAGTGCTGATTTCATGGGGAATAGCTTTTTCAGCCCTGCTAATTATTTCTTCATAAATAAACCATAGTCTCAGGTTTCCCTTCCAAGATTCCCCTCTTGGAATATGCAGTAATACATTCAGCACCCCCTCCTTAAAAATTCATAGTTTCCTTAGCTGGATTGGAAGCCCCATAGAATACTCCTTGTTGAGAACTGAGCTAGACTTTCTAAACATTGACGAACAATGTCTCATTCCTTCCTCATAATCCCCTTATTCATCAGGGTTAGAGAGCAGGATTCACAGAGATGGGGAAACATTACTGACTCAGAATTTCAGACTTGGAATCTGAGGACCAGCTCCACCCTGCATTCGTTGGCTGAACTTGGATCATCACTTCCCTTCCCTTGTATACACCTCAAATGCACTGTCTCTGGAATGACTGTATCTGCTTTTGCCCAACAACTCAGCAGAAGTCAATCCAGGTCCGTTTTCTGCAACAGCAGTAAAAAGCAGGACAGACAGCCTATGAGAATCTGCTTAGACATCAGGAATCCTACACATGATCAGGAGATGATGAGTTGGCCACCTGCCTTCCTCAGCTTAGTGCCCTGTAGAAAAGATGACAATGGTGACAGGGACAGGGATAACAGTGACCTCATCAGACCCCTTGGAGGCCTGCTGCCATTGACTTCCACAATGGATATGGATTCCTTCCTCTCCTGGCTCTCCCTGTCTTCCTCATTCTCATCCTCTCTCTCACTCTCTCACTCTCCTTGACCCTCTCCCTCACCCTGTCCCTGCCTCCTCTCTCTGACCTTCTCTCTCTGTCTCTCCCTGTTTTTAGGAGTCAGGGTACTCTATGTAGCCCCAACTACGCTGGAACTGCCTCTGTAGACCAGGATCACCTGGAAATCAGAGACCTGCCCATCACTGAGTATTACTCCTCCAGAGTACTGGGGTTAAAGTTTTGTGAGACCAACACCCAGGTATAATTCATGTCTCAAAACTTCTAAGGATTTTTGCTAGGACTCTGACTCTACAAGGTGGAGCAGGGTGTAGATTCATTCTATGTTGGTGCCATGAAAACTCAGGAACAGAAAGCAAAAAAGCCCAACTAACCCAACAAACAGTGACGGCTATTGTTGATCTACAGTGCTCCCAGTTAGAGCAAGGGAACATTTCCAAGTATGATATGGGATAGACACAGTGCCTAGGCTGTAAAGGTATGGTGCTGTCTTCATAGTTTCAGACAGCTCCTCAGTCACCAAACCCTAGGGCACCCTTTAGCACTTGCAGACCTAGTGAGTAAATTGGACCTGCAAAACTTGTTAACCTATTCATGGTGAAACACTCAATTTTCTTCTCATTGAGAAAGTGTAACCTAACCTCCATTTTCATCCCATCTTGCAACAGGAGGGTTGCCTCACATTAATTTGCTGGACGCCACTGAGAACTCCGGAGTTCACAGTGAAACCTGGACTGAGCAACACCTTAGTGTTTGGTATTTGCTTCTCCACTCCACAGTGAAGTCATTTTGAGAGTTCATTGAAAAGAGGTATGCCTTTTTTGCTTACCACCCTCACTCCCTTATCCTCTTTTATTTCCAGAACACTCTGTAGAGATGTGGTTAATTTTTTTTAAACCTCTGGATTGCCCAGGTCAGGAGAGGCATTCCAGTTCTTGAAAGGTCATTGTCTGTGAAGAGTTCAGATGAGTTCACTGGACAGAGATAAATCAGTGTCACATTTGTACACCTTCATGTCTTGAGGATTACCAAGCTCCATTAAGCCCTCGGCTTCTTAAATTTTGGATGGATTCATTCCACTGAATTTCGTTGATTGTACTTATGCTATGATGATAAGTCTCTTTTAGTTCCTAAATGAAACTAGCTTGTGTATCCTATCATTCATATTGAAACAGAATGACAATGCCAAACATGCCATTTCCTGTTCATATTAGTTGTTTCTCTTTGGCATCTCTTAAAGTTCAAAGTTTTCTTTGGGAAATAGTACAAATGTTATTTTGCTTTGTTTTCTGTGTGAATAACCTACAGACCCATTGCCTGGGTTTTCTTGTTTGTGTGACTTCTCTTTTCTTGAAATCTAGCTTAGTTTTCCTGAAGAAACCATGGGAAAGTCTTCTTAAGTCAAAGGAATCCAGGACCCACAATTGGTTTGCTTAATTTTCCTTTCCTGGGTTTGTGTGGGATGGGACAGGAGGTTGACAGAAGTTGGAAATTAAAAGAGAGTTACATAGTTGCCTACAAAATCCAGAGAACAGCACACCAGTTTAAGAATCACAGAGTAGCCGGACATGTAACTTTCCCAGGACTAAACATATTTCATGACTTAAACTAAGCCCAGTGTGTTTACTTTCCACTAGAAAGAATAGGAACTTCTCCTGCAGTTCAGGCATACCATTGTGTGCAAAAACAACAGTATATTAAAGCAACAGTCCAGAGCACGAGAGCTTTACAGGTTACACATGATGAGAAATGTTTGATCGCATCATTTTATACATAGACATAATACGGCCCTGCATCATGGAAATCAGAACAAGGTCATCAAATTAGCTCAATTATCATATTCAGGAGGCAAATTGAACATGAACAGCACACAAGATAGATCTTGTCATGAGAGAGAAGCACTTCTGGGATGTGTCCCTGTGAACCCTGGCCCTGACTGGAACCAAACGGAAAGTTGTGATGGTCTTAGTACCAGATCTGAGAATCAACATCCAGACTCCCTTTGGTAGACTGGGACAGAACAGTAACAAGAAGGTTCTGATATTGCCTGCAGCTGCAGCATAGCTAGTTTCAGCCTGGAAAGTCCCGAACCATCTCAACCAAGAGAGCAATGTGAACAGGAAATGGGTCAGCATTACAGAGAGCAGTGTTTAAAGTTACGTAAATTTTCCCTACAGCAGAAGTTCATAAATTTATCATGCCTGGTGATGTACACACTCAATCCCAAAACTTGGCAAACTGAGGAAAACAAATCACTTTCACTTCAAGAAAATACTGTTCAGAACAAAGAGAGGTGAGAAGTCAGGAAGGGAGACACAGTTCTACAGACACACTAATATCAAACATTGTTTTCTGGATAGATGCTCATGTAGAATGAATGGCACATTTATCTGACATTGCATTTCTGTGGTTGTGGATGAGACCCATGCAGGTGAGAGGAAGCCCATAATTGGTAAAGATCCCAGGTACAGGGGACACTCTTGGCTCTACCTATCCTCCCCAGCCAGGGCTCTCACCTCATCTGGGAGACATCAAAGAGATGTTGTAGCTTTTCTGACAGTTCCTTTATCTGAATGACCATCTCCTTCGGCTTCAGTAGGACCTTAAGTCTTTCCTCCAATCTCTTGAGCTCCTTGTCATTAGAAGATTGTGTTCTTAAGGAGGATTACACACTGTCATATAATTGTAACACATACAAATGATCCCAAAAGCTTGCTGGTCAGCATGGCTAGTAAAAAAGTCAGCAGTCAATTTAGTAGGATACCCTGATTCAAGAGGAGTCTGACATGAAATCCAGTGGTGTCCTCAGAAAAGTGCACACGTGCATGGTGTGCCACCACACCCACAGGCTTAAAGTAGACTGAGAAAAAAACTTTCTCCCTCCCACAGCCTCTCTCACTCACTCACTATATCTATCTGTCTGTCTGTCTGTCTGTCTGTCTGTCTGTCTGTCTGAGAAAAAAGACAAAGAAAGAACTAGGAGAAAAGAGAGCTAGGGGAATGAAATACATGACATGACATATTGGCTGTTGAGTTTAAACAAACCATACCAATACTTTTAATATAGTTTGAAAAGTCATCTGTCAGTCCATGGGGCCTGATTCCTCTGTGGAAAACTGTGTTCCTTTTCTTGGCTAGATTATATTGATACACAGAGAATTTTTCCAGATCAGGCCCACATTCCCACCTTCCATAATGAGCTTGTCTAAAGCTTCCAGATGATCACCCAAATAATTGACTCAGAAATGCACACATTTTGAACAAGGAGGAGTTTCTCCTCCTTGCAAAATTGTTCTCACTGTATATCACAATAGCCTTGCCAAGCAAATAAGCCCCACGGTCCAGAACTCACCCACTCAGAACTCTGTGCTTAGAATCCTAACTATCCTGAGGCTGAGATGGATTATGCCATTTAACCTAGTATCTGTAGGCAGAGGCAGGCAGATGTCTGTGAATTTGAGGCCAGCCTGGATTACAAAGTGAGTTGCAAAACAGACAGTCTAACCCTGTCTTGCAAAAGAAAAAAATATCAAAAAACAAAAAACAATTAAAAAATCCTTAATATCATATTAAATGTGTGATATGTTACTGACCTATCTCCTTCACTGGAGTGCAGTTTCAAGGAGAGCATCTAAATGGTTTGCCAATAATTTAGTTTCAGAACAGGCTAACTTCCCTGAAGTAATTGTACATAGACAATGAATTGAATACATGGATGGCATGAGTAGGTGACTGGAAAGGAGCATGTATGAACAACAGAATGTGTGAAAGTACAGAAGGGTGGATGGGCAGACAGGCAGTCAAATGTCCAAATGGTTCCAACCTTCACCTGTACCATCATCCTGTCCCCTACCTGTTGTTGCTGGATTTTTAGGTCACTGTTTTCTTCTTGGTTTGTACAGATCAAGTTCAAGTCGTCCAAATGGTGTTTCAGCAGTATCCACTCCTCCTGCACTTTCTTATTCTCCTGCTACAGCATGTCCACCTTCCTTTTCAGCTGATTCTTTTCCATCAGGAGTCGGCTGTGCAGACCTCTGGAGACACATGTTCAGATGAGAATTTGTGCTGATGTATTTCTACTGTGATGAATATGAAATAAACTTTTCTTTTTCTTTTGATTGATTTTGCTTTGAAGTCCAACTTGTTAAGTATTAGGATAGCTACAACTGCCTGTTTCTTGGGTACATTTGATTGGAAGATCTTTTCCCAACCCTTTATCCTGAGGTAATTTCTGTCTTTGAAGCTTAGATGTTTTTGTTTTATCTTGGAGAAAGATATATTCTGTCTTTATATCTATTTTGTTAGCCTGTGTCTTTTTATTGGCTAGTTAAGACCATTAATGTTGGGGGGAAGTAAGCACCATTGAATGTTAATTCTTCTTTGATTTAGATTTGCTGTTGGTGGTGGTATTGTGAATATAATTTCACTGCCTTATGCTTGGGGTTATTGTGAAGTAGGATTATCTAATGCCTATGTCTTTGTGAGCATATTTAACTTCCTTGGGGTGGAGTTTTCCTTTCAGATATTTTTGTAGGGCTGTATTTGTAGATACGTATTGTGAAAAAAATGGTTTGTTATTGAATATCTTGTTTTTTCCATATGGAATGAATGATAGTTTTACTGGGTATAATAGCCTCGTCTGGAATCCATGGAATATTAATACTTGTAGAACATCTATCCAGAACCTTCTGTCCTTGTGGATTTCCATAGAAAATCAGGTGTAATTTTGATAGGTTTGCCTTTATATGTTACCTGGCCTTTTTCTTTTGCTGCTCTTCATATTCTTTCTGCATACTCTATGTTGGATGTTTTAATATTATGTGTCAAGGGGTATTTTTTTAATCTTTGGTCCAGTCTATTTGGTGTTCGGTATGCTTCTTGTACTTTGATAGGCATGTCCTTCGAGTTAAGAAAGTTTCCTTCAATGATTTTGTTGAATATGTTTTCTCTACCTTTGAGCTCAGCCTCTTCACCTCTTCTATGCTTATTATTCTTAGGTTTGACTTTCACATGGTGTCCCACAATTCCTGGATGTTTTGTGTTAAGGATTTCTTGGATTTAAAATTTTCTTTGGCCAATGAATGTATTTCATTTAGTTTATTTTCAGTGCCTGAGACTCTTTCGTAGATTTCTTTTATTCCATTTTGTATGCTTGCATCTGTAGTTCCTGAACTTTTGTCCAGTTTTTCTATTTCCAGCATTTCCTAGTTTGTGTTTGTTTTATTGTCTCTATTTCAGTGTTTTAGTCTGGAATTATTTCCTTCACCTGACTGATTGTTGTTTCTTGGCTTTCCTTACTTCCTTTAAGAGATTTGTTCATTTCTTACAATATTTTTTTGTTTGTTTTTTCTTTTATATTCTATGGGATTTTGTCATATCATCTTTGATGCCCTCTATCATTTTGATGATGTCATTTTTAAGTCTTTCTCTTCTATCTCATCAGTTTTGGTGTGTTCAGGTCTAGTTGGTGTACAGTCCTTAGATTCTTGTGATGTCATGTTTGCCTTTCTATTGCTAGGTGTTTTCTTCTATGCTGTCATGCCATTACTTCTTCCAGTGGGTGTATTTGGAGGCTATTTTTTCCCCTTACATTACTTTCCCGTTGGGTGTAGGTGGGTCAGGGGTTCGATGTCTGTAGTTCTGGGTGGGCCAATCTGTCTAGGAGGTTGCTCTTCCTGTAGATACCGGGTGATAGGGTCAAGGTCAGGCACACAGGGACTCAGGGTTGTCTTTTGTGGATAGGTGTCTCTAGTGTGTCAGAGCAGATCCAGGAAGTTCACCTGAGTTTGAGGGGTTGTTGGACCCACACTCTGGCCCAGTGCTCAACCAGAGTAGTGGAGTACAGGGTTCAGTAGGGTACAGTACACGAGGAAGGCAAGTTCTGAATGGGGTGGTTAGTGGATAAGAGTACTAGGAGTATTCTCCCTGTTAACAGGATATAGGGAGGAGAGAGATTCGAGGCTAACCCAGGGAGTTCCCATGGAAGAATGTGTGTGTGGGGATTTAACCAGACTTACCTCCAGCAGCAGCCTGGTGCTCTGGCAGAGGCCCAGCAATGGGCATGAAAGATCAAGCAGCAGGTTTCAGTCTGATCCTCTAAGGACAGATGATGAGGGTCAAAGATCAGTCAGGTGGAGGAAATTCAGGGTGCTTTTCCAGCAGAGGCACAGGATTGGGGTCAAAGAACAGGCAAGCGGGGACTCAGGGTGGTCTGTAGTGGATAGACAAGTGTCCTACAATCTTATTTTATATACCAACCACAGCTCCCTCTGCATCCCATCCTCCCATCTGCCCAGAAAACCACAATCATATTTTCCAACCACTCTTCACTGAGGTGAGACCTCCCATGGGAGATCATCAAAAGCCTAATGTGACCTACTTTTAATTGAGTTAGCCACATTGTATTTTTTTTTTTTTTACTTACAATAACAAAAAATGACCATGAGCATGTAGAAACCTTTTAGTTCCTAGAGCTGTACTTGACCACACTGACAAACAGCATACATGTTGTCTAAGATTGAGAGGAGGTAGACAGTGAATGAGTCACCAGGTATAGCAATAGGGAGATCTGGGGTCCAAACTCCTAGTGAGGTACTGAGCAACATTTTAAGTGTAAAGTATGTCAAAGGAAGTGGAGATCCAGATTGAAGATGGGAGGGATGGAGAAAGAAGGTGATGGGAAATCCATTCATGAGGATTCCTCCTTTTAATCCAAGGCCTCAAGAGGTAGAAGCAAGCAGATCTCTCTTGAGTTGAATGACAGCTTGTTTTCTACAATAAATTCCAAGTCGGTCACATCTAGACAGTGAACCCTGTCTTTAGAACCACATCAAGGTGAAGTGAAAGAAAAGTAGGCAAGGTTAGAATGGGAGAAGCCCCTGCACAAACCACAATATAGCTGTCTGAAACCAAGAACACACTACCCATACATTTACAGCCTAGTCACAGCCTCTATCTCACACCTTACTTGGAAATGTTCCCTGGCTGTATGCATGGGGCATTCTAGGCCAACAAGGGCTGTCATTATTGTTGGATTAGTTTGGCTTTTTTGTTCTCTGTTCTGGAGTTTTCTTTGGCATCAACATAGGATGCATGTACCTCCTGCTTGTCCCTGTAGAGTCAGAGCCTTTGAAAAAGGCCTTAAGACATGAATTACACCTGGTTGGTGATTTCAAAAATTTTAACCCCAGAACTCAGGAGGAAGAGTGTTTAGTGATGGGCAGATCTCTGATTTCCAGGTGATCCCTGTCTATACAGATAGTTCCCGGAGAGTTTGGACTACATAGAGAACCCTGTCTCCTAAAACCAGAGTGAAAACGAGAGGAAGGGCCAGACTGAAGGAGAGAAGTAGACTGAGAAAGCAAGATAGAGGATAGCAATTATAGAGATAGTGCGAGCCAGGAGAGGAAGGCATTCCCATCCATTCTGGAAATTAATTGCAGCCTGCCTCCAATGGGTCTGATGAGGACAATTTTGTCCATGACCATGTGTTTCCATCACTGTTGTCATCTTTTCTACAGGGCAGGAAGCTTAGGAGGGACAGGTGGTAAACTTGCCATCTCTCAATCAGTGTATGATTCCTGAGTCCTAAGCAGACTCTCAAAGGCTATCTTGCTTTGTACTACAGTTGCAGAAAGCTGACCTTAATTGACTTCTATTGAGTTTTTGCCTGAAAGCAGACACAACCATTCAAGGGACAGTGCTCCTCAGATGTCCCCATAGTATGCATGGGAAAGAATGATACAGAGTAGAGCTGGTCCTCAGAACCCAAGTCTGAAATTCTGAATCATTGATATCCCCCCTATTCTTGGAATCCAGCTTTCTGTCATTGATTCTGATTGATTTCTTGTATGTCTGCTTGCATCATAATGGGAATTCCAATGAACATCAAGTAATTGCACAAGGCCAACAGAAATCCAACATGACACAGGAAGTCCCAGTTTAATAATACAAATGAATTCCACATCCCTCTTGTAACAATGTTAATTGTAGGAGTTCACCATTCCTGACCTTAGCTCCTTCTGCTGCCTCTTGCTGAATAGAAGGACATTGTATCTCAGCATTATTTGTAACAGCCTGAAACTGGAAGCAACCTGAATGCTCCTCAACTGAAGAAGGAATGGAGAAAATGTGGTACATTTACAGCATGGAGTATCTCTAAAGGGAAATAAAACAATGGATTCTTGAAATGTGTAGGCAAATGGATAGAACTAAAAGAAACCATCTTGAGTGAAGCAACCCAGTCACAAAAATACAAACACGGTATGTACTCACTCAGGTGTCGATTTTAGACAAAGAGTAAAGGATTACCAGTCTTCTACCCACACTGCCAGAATATGTAGGAAATAAAGAGGACCCGAAGTGAGACATACATTCTCCCAGGGAGATGGGGAAAGTAAAAAGATCTCCTGAGCAAACTGCTAGGAAAAGAGGAAGGGAAAGAGAGTTGGAAGAAAGAGAAAGTAAGAAGAGGAGGGGAGAGGGGGGAATGAGGGAGTCAGGGAAGAATAGAGGAGAGCATGTAAAGACACACCATCAAAAACAGAGCTATCATAGATTTAAAGAGATACCAGGCATTAGGGAAATGTCCAAAGACCTACCATGATGATACTCACTAATAATCTGAACAATATTGGAGAGGCTACCTTAAATTTCCTTTCCTGATAATGATATTGATGACTACCATACATGCTATCCTAGACCCTTTATCCAGTATCTGATGTAAGTAGAAGCAGACACCCACAGATAAATACTGAGCTTAACTCCTGCAATCTATGTACAGAGGGAGTAGCAATCAAGAAAGGGGTAAAGACCAGGCTAGAGAACGCACAGAAACAGATGACCTGAACAAGGGGGAACTAATGGACCCCAGACAGATAGCTGGGGAATCAGCATAGAATGACCCAGACCCCACCTCCCTGCCATGTGGGTTTTAGTTAGGAGGATTGGACAGTCTATGGGGCCTTTGATAGAAGTCAGTATTTGTCCCTAGTATAGGAATGGACTTTAAGAGCCCATTCCACATAGATAAATACTTTCTCAGCCTAGACACATGGGGTGTCTCCAAATGATATGACAGAGAATATCCTTCAGGGATTTTGATGCAGAGAAAAAATATCATATTAGAATGGATATTTCTACCACATAAACAGTATAAAAAACTAAAACAATATATAGAAAAGATCTCTGACTTGATTATAAAAAGTAAATTAAGACTTCATCAGCTAACAGGAAGGGACCCAGCAGAAATTACAGTATCTTTAACTAATGAGAAAATTTCCTCCTTATGGACTGATAATGAATATCGGCAGAAAGCATGTAGTAATTTTTTGGGAATGAGTAGCAAAATTATCCCAAAAGTGAAAGAATCATATTCATAATGAAATTGATTTGGATCTTTCCATGCCCTGTAAGGAAAACACGTATCTCTGGAGTTCATTACTTCTACACTGACACAAAACATGAGGCAAGGCAGGATATAAATCATGAAAAATAAGTAAAGTGGTTCAAAGCCCTTACAGTTCTGTACAAAAGGCACAATTTCATAACATTCTCATGGTACTTATGGATTTTACAGAACTTCTCAATATAGTTACTGACTCTAAATATATAGAGAGAGTTGTCTTACACATTGAGACTGAGGAATTTATTCCTGATGATATAGAATTAACTTCATTGTTTATAAAGTTACAAGATACTATCAGAAAGAGGACTCATATGTATATATCACACATTAGATCCCATACAGGTCTGCCTGGTCCTCTAGCACAAGGCAATGATGAAATTAATTGGTTATTGATAGGAAGTGTGCTAGAAGCCTCAGAGTTTCATAAGAAACGCCACATGAACTGCAATGGTTTAAAAATGGATTTTCCTATCATGGGCAACAAGCCAAGGATATATTAAGGAAATGTCCTACATGCTCATTCTATAAACAAACTCTTTTACCACTAGGCAGTAACCCTAAAGGTATGAATAGGAATGAAGTATAGCAACTAGATGTGTTTCATTTTGCAGAATTTGGAAAATTAAAATATGTACATCACACTATAGATACATTTTCAGGGTTTCAATGGGCCACTGATCTGAGCTCTGAAAAGGCTGATTCTGTTATCACACACCTATTAGAGGTAATGGCCATTATGGGCATACCTGCACAAATAAAAACTAACAATGCTCTGGCAAATTGAAACAGTATTTTGAGTATTATAGCATAAAGCACATAAGTGATATACCACACAATCCTACAGGACAAGCAGTAGTTGAGAGATCCAAACGCGCTTTTAAAGAAATGCTCCATAAACAGGCAGGAGGAACCAAGACACCCAAACACAGATTACATAATGTTTTATTAATGTTAAACTTTCTTAATGCTAATGAAAAAAGGAAAAACAGCTGCAGACTTTCAGTGTTTATGCAACCTCTTCCTGATAATAATAAGAATAATAAAAGTAAAAGGGCATTTTTACTTTTCCCACTTCAAGATAGACATGTTGAGGTATGCGTGTGTGTGTGTGTGTTTTTTCTTTTTTTTTCTTTTTTAGTGGAAAACAATCTAACAGTAAAAATGAAATGCAGGGAAAAAACAGAAAAAGCTCTGACCCACAACACTGGGTTTTGTTTATTTTAGTTAGGCTTTATGTATTTTGTCTGTCTGTTAGTTTGCTTGTTTATGTTAGTTTAAGAAAATCTGCCAGGACTAGAGAAATGGCTCAGCAGCTAAGAGCACACAGTGCTTTTGCAGGCTTTGGGTCCCAGCACCAAGGTCACACTGGAGCTGTATCAGACACAGCACCACAGGCTTCTACAGACACTTTCATTTACATGTATGTATGTACACACACACACACACACACACATACACACACACACACACACACAAACACTGTAATGATAATCTTTATAAATGCCTCTTTGGTTCTTTGAAAGATGTAGGTAAAGTCAATGACTTTGTTTACTGCCAGTTCCACAACCAGATTACCTCTCTGGACATGATATTCTGTATAATGCTAGGGAGCCATTTGTTGGAGAAGCTTTCCTAATTCCAGTGTATAATTTTAGCTGTTTTGTCAAAACTGAGGTGTTGGTAGGAGTGTGGGTTGATATCAGTATTTTCAATTTGATTCCATTGGTATAACTCTTATTTTTGTGCCAATACCAAGCTGTTTTCAGGACTATAGCTCTATAGTAGAGCTTGAAGTCGTGGATGGTGATGCCACCTGCTGTTCCTTTATTGCACAGGGTTGTTTTGGCTATCCTTGGTCTTTTGCTTTTTCTATATAAAGTTGAGTATAATCTTTTCAAGGTCAGTGAAGAATTGTGGTGGGATTTTAATGGGGATTGCATTGAATCTGTAGATTGTTTTTGGCAAGACTACCATTTTTACTTTGTTGATCCTACCTATCCATGATCATGGGAAATATTTCCATTTTCTGGTATCTCCTTTAATTTCTATCATGCAAGATTCAAAGTTCTTGCTACGCAGTTCTTTCACTTGTTTAGTTAGCATGACCCTAGATAATTCATGTTGTTTGTGGCTATTGAAAAAGGATTATCTTTCTTTAATTTCTCTCTCAGCCCCTTTATCATCTGTATATATAGGAGAGCTACTGATTTATTCTTTTTTTAGTTAGTCTTGTATGCTGCCACTTTGCTGAACCTGTTTATCAGATGTAGGAGTTTCTTGGAAGATATTTCCGGTTGGTTATGTAAACTATTTTATCATCTGTAAATAGTGAGTTTGACTTGTTCCTTTCCCATTTCTATCTCATTGATCTCCTTTTGTTGTCTTATTGCTCTAGCTAAAACTTTGAGTACAATATTGAAGAAATATGAAGAAAGTGGCAACCTTATCTTGTTCTGATTTTAGAGGAATCACTTTGAGTTTCTCTTCATTTAGTTTGTTGTTGGCTATTTGTTTTCTGTACATGGCTTTTATTGTGTTCCTCTTATCCCTGACCTCTCCAAGACCTTTAATATTAAGGGGTGTTAGATTTTGCCAAAGTGTTTTTCAGCATCTAGTGATATGATCATATCATTCAGGGGAAGAATATGAAATGACCTTCTTCGTCTCTTTTGATGGATTTTAGTTTGAAGTCGAATTTGTTAGATATTAGGACAACTACACCTGCAAGTTTCTTGGGTCCAATTGTTTGGGAAATCTTTTCCCAATCCTTTACTCTGAAGTAGTGTCTGTCTTTGAAGCTGAGGTATGTTTCTTTTATGCAGCAGAAGGATAGGTACTGTTTTGTATCCATTCTGTTAACCTGTGTCCTTTTCTAGGCATGTTAAGACCATTAATATTGAGGGAAATTAAGGACAATTGATTATTAATTCCTGTTTGTTTTGAATTTGGTGGTGTTGGTAGTATTGCTTTTCTTTTGGCATCTGGTAGAGCCAGATTAATCTATTGCCTATGTTTTTGTAAGTGTCGTTAATTTCCTTGGGTAGGAGCTTTACTTCAAGAACTTTCTGTAGGGCTGGATTTGTGGATATGTATTGTGAAAATTTGATTTTTGTCATGGAATGTCTAGTTTTCTCCATCTCTAGTGATTTAGAGTTTTGCTGTGTGTAGTAGTCTGGGTGCATCCCGGAACTGTTAGCATTTGTGAAACATCTATCCAGAACCATCTGAGTTTCAGAGTTTGCATGGAGAACTCAGGTGTAATTTTGACAGGTCTGCCTTTTATGTTATTTGGTGTTTTCCTTCTCTACACTTAATATTTTATTCTTTATTCTGTATGTTTGTGTTTTGATTATTATGTGGTGAAGGTACTTAGGTGTGTGTGTGTGTGTGTGTGTGTGTGTGTGTGTGTGTGTGTGTGTGTATGTGTGTGTGTGTCCTTTCTGTACTTTCATAGACATTCCCTTCTTCGGATCTTGAGACTGGGAAAGGGTTCTTTAATGATTTTTGTTGAATATGTTTTCTGTACCTTTGAGCTAGGCTTCTTCACCTCCTTCTATACTTATTATTCTTAGGTTTGGTCTTTCACAGTGTCCCTCACTACCTGGATATTTTGTGTTATGGTATTTTGGATTTAAAATTTTCTTTGTTGTATGAATCTATTACCTCTAGTTTATCTTCAGCGCCTGAGATTCTCTCTCAGTGTATCAGTTACAATTATTTTGTTTTATTTTGTTAGAATTGTATCATCTGCAATAAGGAAACTTTGATTTCTCCCATTTTTATTTTTATCCCCTTTATCTTCTTCAGTTGACTTATTGTTCCAGCAAAACAATTCAAGGACTGTCTTGAATAAAAATGAAAAGAGTTGACATCCTGTCCTTATCATGCTCCTAATGTTAATGGAATTGCTTTGTTTTTCTTTACTTGACAGGGTATTGATTGGTCTTCTTGTAAAATGGATTTCTTATGTTACAATGTGTCCTTTATATCCCTAAATTATCCAGTATTTTGTCAAGATTTTTACAATATCCTTTTCTTCTTTTTCTTTTCTTTTTCTTATTTTGCATCTAGTAAGCTGGTGTCTTGCATCTGTACTTTGTGCAATTTAGTTAGTGTTATATAATTTTTGATGTATGTATGTTGAATTATTTTTTCAGGTCTGAGGAAAAGAAAACTTGATCTTATAATGATATTCTGAATTTGATTTTGCAAGTATTTTATTGACAATTTGGGTGTATAAGTTCATCCTGGTAACAGGTCTATGGTTCTCTCTCTATTATTGTCTCTCTCTCTCTCTAAAAAAAGAATTTTGGTGAGGTCTTTCTTTTTCTATCTTATGGTATGGATTTTCTGAGAGTTTTAATTTTTCTTGAAATGTCTGGTTAAATTCTATACTGAATGCTTCTGGCTCTAGGATTCTTTTGTTGGGAGATTTTAATTCCTGATTTCTATAATATTGTTCAGCATGAGACAGTTTAAATTACTCATGTTATCATGTCTTAATTTTGGTTGATCACTTAGATATAAAATTCATCAATTTTTAAAACGATGTTTCCAGTGGGAGAAATGGGAATTTTTGAAAGACTGATTTTCTCCGTGTCTCCTTTTTCCTCATTTGCTTTATTTCACGATCGTCTTCCTTTTGGTTAATTTAGCTAAATATGTGCCCATCTTGTTAATGTTTTCAAAGAACCAACTTCTTGTTTCATGTATTTTTTTCACTGATTTCTTCCATGATAAATGGGACATTTATATCACACCCTTCCCTTGAGTACCAAAGACCATCATGGAACATGGGGCAAAAATATTATAGGAGCCATAGGTCAGGGAGGATTAGAGCAAAGAGTTTCTTCTAGCCCTGACAGGGTGACTGAACTCATGATTCATCAGCTGTGGTCACTAATACACTATGTAGCATGGAGTCGGAAGTGGGAATGAGGCCCTACTCCTAACAGATGAGTTAAAAAGAATTATGGCTTCTGGCAGAGGCAGAGTCAAATTCCTTCAAGATTCTGACCCTGAGATTATTAAAAAAAAGTAGTTGAACAAAGAAGATACAAAGTTGGGTATCATAGAAGTGGGGACAGATTGAAGAAAATAAATTGGTTGAAATGTGGGGGAGGGTGAATATGACAAAATTACATCCTATGAAATACTCAAGAAGTACGTAAAAATATTTTTGAAGTATATTTATTTAATTATTGATGTAAAGAATGTATTATTGGAGTTTCAAAATGTAGGACCAACAGGGTAGAACTCCAGGCCCTCAGACTAACATGGTTTGATCAAGCAAGACCCCCTGAAACAGTGTTCCAGGTGTCTGGCAGACTCCTCAGCAAAGTAGGAAACCTTAAACTGTCCACCTGTATCGTCAGTTTGTCAGTCACTTTTGTCTGTGTCCTGTAGACTGTCTGGCAGTCTCTTCTTCCATGAAGCCAAAACCATGTAGAAGTGTTCATCTTGTATCAGCTATCACTTTTCTGTGTGTCCTGCATGTCCAGTTTATACAGCATAAAGTCAAACAGTCCAGAGAAAAGTTGTATCTTGCCCAAATGGCTGTCTTGCCATATTGAAAGTAAACTTTATAACGTGCTCCTTCTATGTCCATTTTCCTTTCTGGCACTGGTGGTGTTGCCAGGAGTAGTGGTGCCTCATTGTTAAGGAAAACCCTAAACCATTTTAAATACCACATTCTATAGATTTTGAAAGGTTTGAAGCGTACCTACCCATCTTAAATACATCATAAATACATCTTGATAACCTCACTAACTTAACTCTTAAGTTTTGACTATTGTAGGTAACTATCTACCATTTGTACTTAATTATATGCATCATTTTTAATGAGTGATAAAAATACAATACCTAAACAAGAGGAGAAATACACATATCACAAAATTGACCTTAAATTTGTAATCAATAACTGAAAAACCATTCCACTACAAAGTATACATTTCTATACCATAATTCCCTCTTTACCTTTAAAAAAAGATTGGTTGTGATCATTAACCGTTTATAACCAGCCTTATTTAACTGAAAACAAACATATATAAACACTATTTGGGAATGTGTGCATTGTTCTTTCCAAACTGCTTCATGTTGGTAGGGGATGCTGTTTGGGGGACCTAAGAAGATGCAGAAGTCCTAGCTGGAGTGGTGTGCAAGGCTGCAGTGTCCCAGCTGTTTTAAATGTTGGGTCACATGGGACACTGCTTCAAGTGGACATTTTCTGTGGTAATAAAAATAGAAATTCTTTTCCCAAGTAACCTGTCCTTAGACTTAAATTTTGAAGTCAAAGCATTTGTAAAATATATAAATTGGATTAATTCAACAGCATTGATAATTAAGTGAATTTTAGCAGTAGTTTTTCCTTCCTTAGCAATTGAACAATTCAAAGACATCACAATAATATACGGAATCCAGACTCTCTGTGTATTTTTCATTTTTCTGTGGCTTTTTTATTCCCCTATTTCTTTTACTTTTCATTTATTCCAGCAGTGTTTCTCTGTGTAACGTTGGGTGCCCTGGAATTCACTCTATATACGAGCTTCACTTTGAAATCAGAGATTTGCTTGCTTCTTCCTCCCGAGTGCTGGAATTAAAGGTGTGTGCCAACACACCCAGCTACTCTCTTTCTGGCTTTCTTCCTTTGTTCCTTCCTTCCTTTCTTCCCCCCTCCCTCACTTCCTTCTTTCTTCCTCCTCTTCCTTACTTCCTCCATTCCTTCCTCCCTTTCTTTTCTTCCTTTCTTCCATCCATCCTTGTTTCTTTTTTCTTCTTTTCTTCCTTTTTTTCTAACTTTCTTTCTGTTTTGAAGCACTTTCTCCAGTTTTTTTTTTTCTCTCCTAAGACTATGTTACCTGCACTGTAATATTTAGAGGTTCATCTTTATCATAATCTGCCCTTACGGAATAGTGTTGTCTTTTACTGGCCACAAGTCTCTTATCTGATAAGAACAGCATTGAGTTCCAACATGGCAGGGGTACCTTTACTGCCAACATTGAGAGCTGTACTCACTTCCTTCTTCTATGCTGCTGCCTTGGAGATGTGGTCACTGCCCCTGCCAGCTGCTCCTACACACAAGTCATGTAGTTTCTTGCTGCTTATGCCAAGTCAGCAAACCACCCATAAAGCAGCCTTCCAAATACACTTGTCTCTGGCAATACAGAGCCCACCCAAGAAAAATACTGTTACCAAGAAGCCTTACTTGTCTCTGTTATTTTGTTTCTATACTCCCTTTTAAAGCTTTTGTTAAGTTTTTAAGTGCAAAGTCTTGGTACCCACAATGCAGGTGCCATTTTGTTACAAACAGTGGCATCTCTCTCTGCTCTTCCTAGAATTGCAAAGAGAAGCTCTCCATCAGAGGCACATGCTTTTTGCTGCAGGCAGCATCCTCTCTGGCTGGTCTGAATCTTCCTCCCAACACAGATTAGTGGGAGCTTCAGGAAGGACCCTTAACCGACCTCTACCACCAGAAAGGTCATCTCAATGTTGCATTTCATCAGATGGACCCAATCTGCTTTGTCATCCAAGATGAGATCTGAGACATCTGCTCCAATCCTGACAGTAAGTGATGTGGGAGCAGAATCTTTATCACAAACACACCTAGCATGGATTCCTGACATCCTAAGACAATTAGCATGCCTACCTCATGAATTTTTCCCTACTTCCTAAAATTTCTCTTTGGTTAGGGGTAATCCAGTCTAAGCAATACAGCACACAAGGCTAGAAACACAAATTCCAGTGCAGTGGCTGGAGAGATGGTTCCTTCTTTTTCATTATTTCTTTCCCTTGCAAAGGACCAACAGAGCAGCTAAAAGCATCCAGTTTCAGGTAGAATTCCTCTGATGGAATTGCATGTATGTGGTGGATAGCCCTTCAGCTATTGAAAACTCATACATATAAATAAAGGAATCAAAACTTTTAAAAAAATTCTTCCAATGCATAGTTCAGGTCAGCAGCATCACAAAAATATATCAAGATATCTGAGAAATTATTCTGCCTGCTATGTGGTTATACTGATAATTCTGTTTCAAGGAAACCATAGGCATATAGCTCTGATCTTCTTAATTCCTTCCCTTTTAAAAAGGTTTATGATTCTCTGTTGATTACACGGCATGCATCCTAATCCTACACTTTCCCCTACCTGTGTCCTTGAATCTATGCAATGCCTTGCCATCACCCCCCATCCAAAAAAAAAAAACCCTCCAAATTTTAAAATAGAAACTTACACCCAATATTATAAACAGACAAATATGCAAAAGTCTTGGCAAGGAATCTGTAGTTTGGCCCAGTGAGTCACGGGGCATACACTTTAGTCCACACTTTTCAAGTTAAGTGTTCCAGACAGAAAAGAGAGGGTCTAATTCTCTTCAAATCTATAATGCTTCCCTCTATTACTGTATCCCCTTTTTTACTCTCGTCTATTCGTCCTCTGACTCAATCTTCCTGGTTCCACATGTTCTCTTCTCCTCTGCTTTTCTTTCTCCTAACTCCCTCTCCACTCACTTCCCTACCACTCCCAATATGCTCAGATCTTGTTCCTTTCCCCTTCTGTGAAGGACCTTTTATGAAACTCTTAGGTTTCTCCTTATATCCTAGTTTCTCAGGTGATGTGAATTATAGGCTGGTGACCCTTTGCTCTATGTCTAAAATCCATATATGAGTGAGTATATAACATGTTACTCTTTTTATGACTGGGTTTCCTCACTCAGGATGGTTACTTCAAGTTCCATCCATTTGCCCGAGAATTTCATGATTACATTTTTTTCCACTGAGTAGTATTCCATTGTGCAAATATAACACATCTTTATCCTTTCTTCAGTTGAGAGGCATCTTGGTTGCTGCTATGAACATATGTCTTTGTTGCATAGATATGGATTATGTTGGTATATGCCTAAGAGTGGAATTACCGGGTAAATTGATTCCTATTTTCCTGAGGAACCAACATACTGATGTACAAAATGGCTATATGAGTTTGCATTCCCAACCACAGTAGAATAGTGTTCCCCTTTCTCCATATCCTCTTAAGCATAATCTGTCATTGGTATTTCTGGTTTAATCTATTCTGACAGGAGAAAGATGTTATCTCAGAGATGTTTTGATTTGCAATTACCCTGATGTCTAAGGATGTTGAACACTTTCTTAAGTGTCTTTCAGCCATTTTGGATTCCTCCCTTTAGAATTCTCTATTCAGTAATGGACCCCAATTTTAACTGGGTTATTTGGTGTTTTGGTGACTAGTTTCTTGTGATCTTTGTATATTTTGAAGATCAGCCCTCGGGCAGATGTGGGTTTGGTGAAGATCTTTTCCCTCTCTGTGGGCTGCCATTTGGTCATGTTGACTTTGTGCTTTGTCTTACAGAAGATGCTAAGTTTCAGGGGATTTCATTTATTAATTGTCAATCTAAGTGTCTGTGCTACTAGTTTTATGTTAAGAAAGCAGTTTCCTGTACCACTTCATTCAAGAGTACCTCCCACTTTCTCTTCTAAGAGGTTCATTGTTGCTGAATTTATGTTGAGGCCTTTGATCCATTTGTAGGCAGGCAAGAGAAAGAGGAGGGCAGAAGAAGGTGTAGAGAACATGAGGCATCTGAATGATTGAAGACTGAAGATTGAAGATAGGGAGATGAATAGAGGATAGCAACAGAGAGAGATATCAATAGAAGGAGCCATTATCAGTGTAAAGAGAAATCTGGCACTAAGGAATTTCACAGAGATCCATAAGGATGACCCCAGCTAGGAGTCTAAGCAATTATGGAGAAGCTACCTTAAATGTCCTTCCCCTATAAGAACATCAATGACTTCCTATAGCCTACATTCTGTAGCTGATGTAAGCAGAAGCAGAGATACACAGTGAGGAACTGAGTCAAACTCCTAGAATCCAGTTTCAGAGAGTGATGAGCAAAGAAATCAAGACCACACTGGGAAAACCCACAATAACAACTAACCAGAGCAAGTAGAAACCTATCAACTATAGTCTGATAGCTGAGGAACGAACTTAGGACTAAACCAGGCTCCCTGAACATGGGTGTCAGATAGGAAGACTAGGCAGTCTATAGGACCTCTGGCAGTGGAACCAGGATGTATCCCTAGTGCTTGATCATACTTCTGGAACCCATTCTCCATAGAAGGACACTTCCTTAAGCTAGAGACACTGGGAAGGGCATGGGCTCTTCCCCAAATGACTTGACAGATTTTGATGATCCCTCATGGATGGCCTCACCCTCACTGATGAGTGGATGGCAGATGGGATTGTAGGTCATGTAGGATGGAAGAGAGAGGGAATTGGGCTTCATATGTAAAATAAGATTGTTTCTAATTTAAATATAGTAATAATAATAACAATAATAATGATAAAAGAAAGACTGACAAAATGCTTTCAATTCCATCAATTGAGATTTGCAGTGCAGGCACATGCCTTTAATCCCAGCACTAGGGATACAGACACAGGCAGATCTCTGTGAGTTCAATGCTACCCAGGTCTAAAATGGCAGTCCTCCTAATCAAATCCAGGACTCCTACTCAGTGAAAGCAAATGTCAAAAAAAATGTAAATCAAAACAAACAATCAAAACAACCATCTTAAATGATTACTACACAAAGGACACAAAGGACAATTTAGGCTGGGAAAAGCTGATATGAAAATATTATCTAGTTGCTTAAGTATATGTAGAAGAAACCAGATTAATCTGTCCAACAGGCAGCATTTACCAAACCAACCAAACACTCTGCTGAGAACCTACATGTAAGTAAGGCATTGCAGACCGAGGTACCTTCCAGATACACAGAATATGGACATCGTGATTCACTCAATATAGATAGTTGTTACTTTGTAATGTAGCCTAAACAAACCCTAGATTCCTTGGGTTTATAGATGGCCCTTCTGAATCAGGGTCAGCTCAAAAATGGAATATGGTCTAAGGCACAGTGTAACCAAATCCTCTGCCCTGTTTCTCTCACTGCTGACCTTGTAGAAGACTTGGTTTCTAGGTACCTGCTGGGGATCCATAGGATACTAACTCCATATTTCAAGACTCTGTATGACTCATCTCTATTCTAGAAGTCTGGACCACTCCCAAGAGCTCTACAATTACAATCACTAAGAAGAAACACTTCCTTAATTTACTCTGAGATCTGCCATGGAAAAAGGCAGGTTTAACAGCCTCTCTCCTGTCCCAGTTTTGTATGGCCAGGCTCTCCACTAGAAGCATACATCCTCTGTTGCAGGCTCCATGCACTGTACTTGCTCTGCAGCTTCCTCCCCACACTGCTTTGCTGGAGATCTTCTCATCAGGATCACTTACCTCACACCCAGTCACATGGAGGATCATATCAACTCCGAATTTCATCAGATGTTCCTAATATACATTCTCTCTCTAGTGAGAGGTGACAGATCGGCTCCAACACTCACAATAAGTGATGCTGCAGCATGAACCTGAACCCTCGGATATCAGTGGGGCTTTAGAGCCCTGCACACATGCCTGAGAAAATGAGACTATTAGTATGCCTGCAACATAGACCTATCCCTCCATGCCACCAGAGACTTCACACTGTGGTTGGGAGAGGGCAGATTAAGGAAGAACAAGAAAGTTCTAATAAAAGAATAACAGGTATTTATTGGGGGGCACTCAATGAAGATAAATAACTATCATGACCTTGTGACCCTAAGGTGCTAGACACTGTGATGCAGGATGCTAGGACAACCACCTGAGAGAGAGTAAGACCTCCTTTTTTCTTATAAGGGATCACATCTGCACATGGAATCCACACCAAAAGGCAGGTACCAAAAGTCTATTGGCTGAACATATTGCCCCTACACTTCTTCCCTTTGTCTAAATAAAAGGATTTTAACCCTGAATCAAACACTATATACATTGATAACATATCATATTTAGTTTAGGAGAAAGAACAGTAAAATTATACACAAGTTTATATCTGAAATCCGCAAGAGCAACATAAAGCAAGAAACACATACTTAATATCCAGGCCAGGGTAAATGACATATTACAGACATTACTCCAATAGCTTTCCTATACCAGAAAGTTGTTCTCTTATACCTAATATGCTCTTCATAAGATAAGAATTATGACTTTCCAGTTGGTAACCTCATGACAGACCTGAAAATGAAAATAATATTACTTGCATAAGCAAGAATTACCAGCAGGTGACTTTCTAAAGGTGTAATGACAGAAACAGTTGGCTACCTGGACAGTTACCTAAGATCTTACAGAAATGTCTAGGCAATCAACTGTGGCTAAGGCCTGGAATATCTCACAGATCATTACAACAAGAATGAATAATTTGAAAGACTGTCTTACCATGTCTTGAGAAGATGTAGCATTCCCTTTTGCTTGTATCCTGTTTGACCCATTAGGACAGTGAGTCCAAGTCAGCAGTGGAAGCAAGGGGTGTTCTTTGCCCATCAGGCTGGTTTTGCCAAGAAGAAAACAAACTCCAAATTGAGGGTCTCTGGCACCCAGAATATTATCAGGAATAGCTCCATGTTGTCAGGAGCAACCCTTTCTAATATTAACTGTGCTCTAATTTATTAAACATTTAAATGTCATAATCTGTATGACTTAGAAGTGTTTAACTATCTGTGCTCAGTACATCTCTGAGCATCTAGATACCCTGACTAAAATAACTAGATATGAGTAGTATGGTTGACAATAAACTCTAAATGTTACAACATATAGTATATGTTGAATGAAGCATTATACGTGTGTGTGTGTATTTGTGTAATATATTAAGCATTTTATATATATATATGTGTATATATATATATTTCTTCATTCATATTCATACATATCTACGTATATATGTGTATTTATGCTTTAAACTGATGTGTAACATGAGGTCCATGACCTTGAAATTTGAACCACAAATAGTGGTGATCTAATTTAACTTATAGACCTCCAAGGTCTTGAGAACAAAGGTCAAGAGCAGAAAGAAGCTTGACAGGCATCAAGTAGTTTAAAAGCATTTGCTGCTCTCAAGGCCCCTAACCACCATTTATGACAATGGATCTATTGCCCTCTTCCTGTCTCTGTGAGAACTGCAAGCATGTGGTGCAATTGCAATATCAGAAGAAAAGATGGTTCTAAAAAGCTAGAGCAATAAGATAACAAAAGGAGATTAAGGGCATACAAATTGAATAGGAAGAAGTCAAACTGTCACTATTTGCAAAAGATATGGTAGTTTACATAAGTGACCCAAAAAACTCTAACAGGTAATTCTTACAACGGATAAACATCTTCAGCAAATTAGAAGCCCTATACACATAAAGATAAAAGGGCTAAAAGAGATATCAGAAAAACATCACCATTTACAATACCCACAAACAATATAAAATATATTGGGGTAATGCTAACCAAACAAGTTAAACACCTATATAGTAAGAACTATGTGTCTTGAAAGAAAGAAATTAAAGAAGACACCAGAAAAGGGAAAGGATTCCCATGCTCATGGAGAGGTAGGATCAACATAGTAAAAATGGCAAACTTGCCAAAATCAATCTACAGATTCAATGCAATCCCTGTCAAAATCCCAGCACAATTCTTCACTAAACTTAAAAGGATAATACTCAACTTTATATGGAAAATAAAAGACCCAGGACAGGAAAAACAACCCTGTACAATAAAGAAACTTCAGGAGGTATTACCCTCCCTGCCTTCAAGATTTACTATAGAGCTATAGTCCTGAAAACAGCTTGTATTGGCACAAAAAATACACAAGTAGAATAATAGAATCGAATCGAAAATCCTGATATTAACCTATACACCTACTAACACCTGATTTTTGACAAAACATCTAAAATTATAAAATGGAAAGAGGAAAGCATTTTTAACAAATGGTGCTGGCACAACTGGATGATGTTGTGTAAAAGACTGCACTTAGACCCATGTTAATTGCCATGCATAAAACTCAAGTCCAAATGGATCTAAGATCTCACCATAATTCTAGCCACATCAAACCTCTTAGAAGAGAAAGTGGGAGGTACAGTTGAACAAATTGGTACAGGAGACTGCTTGCTAAACATAACACCGTAGCACAGACACTGAGATCAACAATTAATAAATGGGACCTCCTCAAATTGTGAAGCTTTACTAAGGCAAAGGCCAACAAGCCCAAATGACAGCCCACAGA
Organism: Phodopus roborovskii; assembly: GCF_943737965.1. Taxonomy (NCBI): domain Eukaryota; kingdom Metazoa; phylum Chordata; class Mammalia; order Rodentia; family Cricetidae; genus Phodopus; species Phodopus roborovskii. The sequence goes on along the minus strand of NW_026126759.1, from coordinate 22,882 downwards.
CTGGGAAAAGATCGTCATCAACCCCTCTCAGACAGAAGGCTGAACTGCAAAATATACAGAGAACTTAAGAAATTAGTCACCAAAACACCAAATAACCCCATTAAAAAGTGGGGTACTTAATTGAGTAGAGAATTCTCAAAGAGGAATACAAAATGGTTGAAAGACTCTTAAGAAAGTGTTCAACATCGTTAGCCATCATGGGAATTGCAAATCAAAACAACTCTGAGATACCATCTTACTCCTGTCAAATTGGCTAAAATTAGAAAGAGCAATGACAGCTTATGCTGGAGAGGATGTGAAGAAATGGCAACATTCCTCATTTTCTGGTGGGAGTGCAAACTCTTAAAGATGCTTTTGAGATTAGTATGGCAGTTTGCTGGAAAATAGGAATTGGGCTACCACAGGACCTGGCAATTCCACTCTTAGAAAAATACCCAAAATATCCATTTCCATACAATAAAAACATGTGTTAAATTATGCTCACAGCAGCATTATATGTAATAGCTAGAACTTGGAAGTTCCTCAACTGAAGAATGGATAAAGAAGAAGTGTTACATTTACACAATGGATTACAACTCAGCCGAAAATAACAATGGAATCTTGAAATGCACAGGCGAACGGATGGACTTGAAGAAACTATCCTGAGTGAGGAAACTCAGACAGAAGAAGTGGGGCATGATATGTATTCACTCATATGTGGATTTTAGACAGAGCAAGGGATCACCGGCATATAATACACACCACCAGAAAAACTAGGATACAAGGAGGAACCTAAGAGATTTATGCAAGATGTGCCCCAGAAGGGGAAAGGAACAAGAACTCCTGAGCATCTTTGGGGGGGGGCAGTGAGTGGAGAGGGAGTTAGGAGAAAGAGAAGTGGATTAGAGGAGAACATGTGAGACCAGGAAGATGGAGTCAGGGGAATAAGTAGACGAGAGCATTAAAAGGGAAAACATAATACAGGGAGAGATTACAGTTTTGAGGAGAAAACTGACTCTAGAAAATTGCCCAGAGACCTTCAAGAATGACCGCAACTAACAATCTGAGCAAAAGTGGAGAGGCCATCTTAAATGCCCTTCCCTGATTATGAGATTGATAATTAACTTATACGCCATCATAGAGACCACCTGGTAGCTAATGAAAACAGAAGCACACACACACAGCTAAACACTGAGCCAAACTCTTGGAATCCAATTGCAGAGAGGGAGGAGAGATAAGAAAAGAGGTCAAGACCAGACTCCAGAAACCCAAAGACACAGCTGACCTGAACAAGGAGGAGCTTATGGAACCCCAGACTGATATTTGGGAAAACAGTATTGGACTGTCTCTGACCACCTGGGCAGTCTATGTAACCTCTGACAGTGCAACCAAGATGTAACCCTGGTGCATGAAAGTATTTTGGAAGCACCTTTCCCATGGAGGGATAGTCCTTTAGCCTAGAGGCAGAAGGGAGGGCCCGGACCCTTCTCCAAATGACTAGAATGAATTTAATGGTTTCTGTGGAAGGTATCACGCTCTCGATGCAATGAGGGGGGAATGAGACAGGAAAGTGTTCAGCAGGCATGGGAGAAAGAGAGCAATGGAGGGAGAGAGAGGAAAGGAGGAAGGGAAAGGAAGGGAGGGAGGGAGGAAGGGAAAAGGAAATTGGATAGATATGGAAAATGAGGAAAAATATTAAATACATATATATTTACAAAAGCTCTATCCCAGCTTACTTGTTTGTTTATAAATGATGCTCTATTGAAAGAAAGCAGAAGCAGAAAGCTCAGGATTTTCACAATTCTTTTATGAAATGATTTTTAAATAACCTTGTATTGGTCAAGAGAGCAATATGGGAATATTTCTTAGCAATTTGGTTCATGTGACCAATTCATGACTGCATGTCTATAGAGTATCAGATGTTAGACTTAGCTAAAATCACAGCAGCTTAGATATAAAATGGATCCTGGTTTCATCATAAAGTGTGTACCCATGAACTAAATTATGCTACACATACTCAAAGCCACCAATTGCCTGTATGTCCTGGATGGCAGGGAACTCACTATGTCGCCCATGCTGCAGTGAACTTGCAGTGATGCACCTGTACATGTGATCTGTGGGTATATAGCAGTGTGATACCACACCTGAATTAAGTGTGTGGAGTCAAGTGTGAAGCAAGGGAAATTGCTCTTTTTATTCATAAAAAGTACAATTTTTTTTATCAAAAAAGGCTTTGAAATGGCAGTCAATAAAAAGAGTGAATAGCCTTATCAAATTATGAAAAACAATAACAAAAAATAAAAATAGCAACACAATACAAAAAAGCAAGTGTAAAGAAAAAACTAAGGAAAAAATTGAGATGAGCAGCATTTTCTTCCAAATTATAAAAAACAATAACAAGAACAAGAAAACATCAAAATAACAACTATAACAAATAAGCAAAAATGTAAAACAAAAGATAAAGGAAAAATTGATCTGAGCAGCATTCTCTTGTTACAGTTTGAAAGGCACAGACCTACAGCCTGTTATTGGCCTCACATGGAAGTCACCAATGTTCACAGGGTTTTCAAGATGAGTGCATCAATTCCTCTCTTGCATCACAGGAGTTCTGTACATGCTGGATTTATGTGCCTCTGCAGGTGGATCCGGCTGTAGCAGTTCCTTCTGCAAGTGGCTCTCATCCTGGGCTTTGTCCTGTTCCAGCTCAGGCTGCAGTTGTGTGGAAAATGAAAGCAGTTAAGAGTCAGGCCAGGTAGGAACCTGCTGTGTCAGTTGTCAAGCCCCTCCCTCCCTCCACCTCAGATCTTCTGGATAGTCAACATTGAACATTTGACTGACATCATTTTTGGTACCACCACAGAATAAGGATCACAAAGAACCTGGACATGTAACTATTCCCACACCTAAACAAATGTCATGACTTAAACTAAGCAATGTGTGTTTTACTTTCTACTTGAAAGAATAGTAACTTTTCCTACAGTTCAGGCATATCATTGTATAAATCACAACAACATTAGTTGTTAACAGCTAGTTGTTAACATTAATAGCCAACAGCATATGAGCAATATAGAAGTTATACATGACAAGAACTGATTGACCACACAATTTTATATATAGACATAATTCAGCCATGCATCATGGAAATATGAACAAAGTCATAAATCTAGCTTAATTGTCATATGCAGGAGGCACCTTGAACATGCCCAGCATACAAGATAGAGCCTGTCATGATAGAGAAGCATTTCCTGAGATGTGTCCTTGAGAAACCTGGCCCTGGCTGGTACCAAACAGAAACTTATGATGGTCTTAATACCAGATGTGAGATTCAACATCCAGACTCCCTTTGGAAGACAGAAAGAGAACAGTACCAAGAAGGTTATGATATTGCCTGTAGCTGAGCCACCAGCTGGTTTCAACCTACAAAGTCCTTAACCCACTCTACCAAGAGAACAATGTCCATAGGAAATGGGTCTGGGACACAAAGAGCAGTGTTCAAAGTTGAGTATCTCTTCTCTACGGGGGAGGTTTCTAAATACATTTACCATCCCTGGTGATGCACACACTCATTCCCAAAACTTGGGAGGCTAAAAAATACAAATTACTGTCACTTCAAGAAACACTTGCTCAGAATATAGAGAGGTCAGAAGGCTGGAAGGGATACTCAATTCTACAGACACACTGATATCAAACATATTCTTTTCTAGGTAGATACCTTTGTTGAATGCACTAGCACATTTGTCTGAGGATGCCTTTCCCTGGTTGTGGCTGAGGTCCATGTATGTGAGAGGAAACCCATGTTTGATACAGATCCCAGGTACAGGGGACACCTGTTCTCCCCAGCCAGAGCTCTATGTCATCTGGAGACATCAAAGTGATGTTGCAATTTTTCTGAAAAATGATTTGTCTGAAAGAACTTCTCCTTCTGCTTCAGTAGGACCTCAAGTCGTTCCTCCAATCTCTTGAGCTCCTGTTTATTAGAAAATTGTGATCTCAGTAAGGATACACACTGTCATAAACACATGCAAAGGATCCCAATATATTGCTTGCTGGTCAGCATGGCTAGGAGAAAAATCAGCATCTAGGGATGTAAGCAGCCCTGATTCAGGGTGGAAATTAACATGAAACCTAGTGGTGGCCTCAGAAAAATGCACACATGCATGATGTACCACCAAACCCACAGGCTTAAAATACACTGCTTCTCTCACTCAGTCTGTCTGTCTGTCTGTCTGTCTATCTATCTATCTATCTATCTTTATTACACACACACACAGAAGGAGAGATAAAGTGAGAGACAGAGAGAGAGGGAGAGAGAGAAAGAAAGAGAGAAACATGCACACAGATAAAAAAGAAGAGAAAGACAACAAGAAGATAGGAGAAAGAGGAGCTAGCAGAATGAAATATTATGGCAAATGAACTATTGAGTGTAGACAAACTATACCTATTATTTTAGAATAATCTCATACCTCAGCCATCAGTTCATGAAGCTCAATTCTTCTGTACAAAGCAATCATGATTTTCTTGGCTTGATTATGTTGAGCTACTAAGAGAATTTTTTCCCACCAAAGGTCCAAATCCCCACCTCTACCACCTGCTTCTCTAAACCTCCCATGTGATCATCCAGTCAAACTGGATAGTATGACATTCCATTCACTATGCAAATTGCTGTTCTATGTAGAGGCTCCTATGACTCTAGCACAGTGGTGGCAGGGGCTAACAGTATCTGTCACTCTTAGCAAACTGAGTCTAAAAGGCACAAGTCCAAGAACAGCTTGAAAAGGCTACTTACTGAGGAGCAAAAAAAGAAAGAATGAAAGAAAGAAAGAAAGGGTAAGGAAGGAAGGAAGGAAGGAAAAAAGGAGGGAAGGAAAGAAGAAAGGAAGAATTGAGGAGACACAGGGAGGGCAGAGTACCCACAATCAGATTCTAAAAAAATTCATACAAAACTAGAAAGATATAGCCAAGTCTCCCAATAATTCCTGTACCACACTGGGAAGGACCAAATGGAACCATGACTGTCCAGCTGCTACCAAGAGCTTCTAGCACATGATATCCTAAGAGGCAAGTTCAAAGACTCACCACAAACTCAAAGCAACTATTATTTTCCCTCAAGCGACCACATGTCAGGGCATTTCCAAATGCATACTGGGAAATCCATATTACTCCCTCTGTCCCTGCCTGTGGTTTTAATATGAATAAAGAAGAATAGTTAGAGACCCCATTTTACTACCACTGAAACTTCAAGTCATCCTTTCCTCTGAGATGAATGTAGGTCATGAGGCAAGTACAGAGTCACTGCGGAGATACATTCTTCTAGTAACTAAGACCTTTTTTCATAATCTGAAAATATTTTATTTAAAAAGTATATTTGCCTTTTATGTACATACCAGCACGAGTTTCTCCAACATGCTGTCCTCCCAGTCCCCCCACCTGCACCCTGCTTCCTATGTCCTCACCATTCCTCTCCTCCTCCATCTCCACCCATAAATGGTCAAGCCTCCCTTATGTTTGAGCAAAGGACAGAGTTTCTTGCATCAAAGCAAGTCAAGGGAATTCAGCATGGACAAGAGGTTCTCCAAACCCAGCTATGCTCCAGGGACAGGTCCTGATCTCTCTACTAGAACCCCTACAGAAAGACCAAGATACAAGACTGTCACACACATGAAGACAGCCTAGGTGAGTCACCTGGTGGCAACATAACTGTTGGCCAGAGTCCATGATCTACCAGAAACTTCGGGCAGCTGTCACTTGGGAAACCAAGAACATAAAAGATAGCAGATGAGGGTGACATTGCTCACAGTCCTGTAGAGTCTGAAAGGATAAATACCTGTTTTCAACAGTTCCTTCACTGATGAAGAGCAGGAGATCCCACAGCTCATTTCCTTCGCTGGCCATCAGCTGCAACAGTATTGTCAGACTCTCCATTTCCTTCTGCAAATGTTTATGGTGAGGAGCATTGGCTAGGATGATGACTCCATAGCAGCCCTTGGGCATAGAAGAACTCAGGTGAAATTTCATGGTGACAAGGCATAAAACAAGGCCACACCTCCCTGAGTTAAAAGGGAAAGATCATGTCTGGATCCTAGGGAAAATGCAAATATTTTGGTCCTGATCAGATATCGTCTCTGTGGATCTCTACAAACACTTTGTAGAGTTGTGGCTTTGTAAGTTTCCTATGCCTTCCTTCACATCCTTCAGATGAACAAAGAGACTTCCTCTTTAGGCTTCTTCACAGAGGCACAAGAAGCAACATGGTCCATACCCCTGAATCATACCTGTGCATTTAGAAGCTAAAAGAAAAATGGCACAGTGCCCAAGCACTGGTGAACACTCAGGAGCCCAGATCTCCTGCCCCTTCACTGAGGTCCATGACTACTGATTGAATAGTCAGACAGGTATAACATGTTCAAAAGATTCACCAAGTCACCCCACTCCACTGACATCCCAAAACAATAAAGCTGGCATGAAGGAGCCCTGGTCCCATGGTTCTGGCAGAATATTGCCTGCCAAGCTCTACTGCTGATTCAGAACCCTAAGGATGGCACTGTTACGGACAGGAGATCAGTGGAGTTCTGTTGTACATCCTGAGGACATAATAGGCAGATGCACTTTTCTCTACATGTGACTAGTGTCAAGCATGCACTACACCTAAAGGAAACTGCTGTGGGTGAAGTGCAGTAATGCCTGCTCTAAGCTGGAACACATTGTTCCCTCTCTGCCTGGTGATGCTCTCCACTGTCCCCACATTATACCCACAAGCCCCAGTAAAGGTAAAAGGTAGGTGCTCTCGGCACAACCCCTTGGCCTTGCATGGTACTGGCTTAGAGAACAGACAACTAAAATTCTGGAATCATGGAAGATCAGTAATTATAAGAAGCAGAGATATTAATTTGCTTCTCTGAGGCTCCAGATCCTCTAACCCATTACTGGTATTCCCAGCACAGGTCCACCTCCTCCAGGACCTCCCCATCTCCTGCCCAGCACTCACTGTTCTTGCCCCAGGGCCACTGATTTGGTTTTGTTTTATTTTGAGTCCTAACAGCAGCTTCTTTCTACCACTCTTTGGCTTCTGGATGTTCTCCATTATCTCTTTCAAACAGAGACCTCAGCTGTAAGGAGAAAGTTTTTCCTCTTGCTTCCTGGTCTTGTCCCACCACCACACCAGCCCCAAATAATACTCAGAGACTCTGTATTTGATATAATGCTGTTGGCAAGGTACTAGTTTCTTATCGGCTAGCTCTGTCGTATTATCCCATTTCTCTTAATCTATGTATTTCCATGTGCTTTCATCTTACTGTACTGGGGAATGGGGCTTGCATCTGGTCTCTCCAGTCTCTCCATGCTGACTCCTCCCTTCCTCCTTCCTCCTTGTCTATTAGCCCTTCCTATCTTCCTTTCCTATTGGCCAACAGTGCTTTATTCATCAACCAGTATGAGAAACATATACAGAATCACATCTCCCATCATCTCCTCTTTTCTGTCTAAATAAAAAGAAGGGTTTTAACCTTAACATAGCAAAATATATCACATAACAGTTATCAAATAAGAATCACAGTTAACAATATTTATTCCATTAACATTTAGCAAGATTTAAGAAAATACTCCATCATTTATTCTATCTTTGTATGTCTAAAGTCTATGTAATTTATCTTTTATCCTAACTAAGGTAAACTATACCCATAACTCTCTGCTTTCAACTCCCTCAAAGACCACAGAATAGTAGTATATAAACTCTAGAAATGACAGAGACAACTCACTGTCCCATCAGTCACCTGAAGTTCTTCTGTAGTCTTCCATCTTCAGCCCATAGGCTATACTGTGTCTGGCAGACTCTTCAGTAAAGCAGGAAACTTTAAATTCTCTTCTTGTATAGGCAGTTTGTCAGTCACACTTCTCTGTGTCCAGCAGACTGTGTGGCTGACTCTTTCATGAAGCAGGAACTCTGTAAACTCTGTAGCAATGTCCATCTTGAATCAGTAGTCACTTTCCTGTGGGTCCTGCATGTCCAGTTTATATAGCATAAAGTCAAACAGTACAGACAAGTGCAGTATCTTGTCCATATGGCTAGTCTTGCCACATTGGAAGTAAATTTCATAACCTGTCTCTTGGATATCCATATTCCTTTCTGATGAATGTGGTGTTTCCAGGAGCATTTATGTCTCACTGTCAAGAAAAACCCTAAACCATTTTAAATGCCATATTCTGTAGGTCTTTGAAAGGTTTGAAGAATGTCTATTCATCCCAAATACATCTCTGTATATCTAGAAATCCTCAGTAACTTAACTATAAATTTTGACTATTATAGGTAATGATCTATAATCTGTACTAAGTTATACATTTTTAAATGAGCTATATAAACACGATACCTAAACAAGAGGAGAAATATATACATCATAAAATTGACCTTAAATTGTTTTAATAAATGCAAATCCATTCCAAAACAAAGTATTCATATCTATACCACAATCCCCTTTTAACTTTTAAAAAGAGATTGGTTGCAGTCATTAAATATTTATAACCAACCCCATTTAAATGAAAACAAACATATATAAACAATATTTGGGAATTTGGGATCAGAAATTATAAGAAGCAGAGATATTTATTTGCTTCTCTGAGGCTCCAGATCCTCTACCCAATTACTGGAAGTCCCAGCTCATGTCCACTTCCCCAAGGACCTCCCCATCTCCTGCCCAGCACTTACTGTGCCTACCCCAAGACCACTGACTTGTTTCTGTTTCATTTTGAGATCTAACAGCAGCTTCTTTCTACCACTCTTTGGCTTCTGGATGCTCTCCATTATCTCTCTCAAACAGAGACCTCAGCCTTGACAACATGGCTACTGATATAACTGAAAAGCCCTGAAGGATTGCACTAAGGGAAGTCAGTGTTGCTATAACACAAGTGATATCATAGAATGCCATGAGATCTACAACATACATTAGAATGCCCGTGGAATGCACTGCTAATATCATGGTGAATAACTTTTTCAGCCCTGCTAACTATTTCTCCCAAAATGAACCAGAATCCCAGCTTCCCTTATTGACCTGTGGGAGAGACTAGGTGCTATGATTTGTGGAGAGTCTTCATACTTCCTGTGCTGAAAGACCCTGGCAGCAGCTGGATGAGCCTGTTCACTTTCATCCATCTGTCTGTGGCTGGAAGGCCTGAAGCTCATCACTGCCCCCCTCTGTTTAATTCCCTATACTCTGAGGCAGTGCCACCTCCCCTGTATTCCATGGGCATCCACTTTGTATGTGGTGTGTGGGGTACACAACATGTGGCAGTGTGTGTGCCTAGGAGTCTGGGGTTTGAGACAGGGCATGTTTTGCCATGCTCCCAGGTTCCACAGGATGCCTGCATTGAGGCCAGGTAGCCCCACTTTGAGCAGCACACCTCTTGGCCAGTGCTCACCCTGGTATAAAATTGGAATCTCCTGTGAAGTATATAAGGGATTCCTTCCAGGAAATACTGAGTAAGTTCAGGTCCTCTGTGTGGCAACAGGCATCCAGGAATGAGAATCACTGTTCTGAAAACAAGAAAATCATCATTATTTTAACATGGATAATAAAAGACACAGAGATAAATATTGGGGGTTCAAACTGAATATCAGGGAAGCAAAGCATCCAAGCTAATACAGAGCTCCCACCTCTAACAGGGCTAGAGTATTCATATTCTCAATGTGGCTGGACAATGAATGCCTGATAATGAGACCTTGCTCCTGTATTATATACCTCCCTAAATGCTGGCGTTAAAAGATGTGATCCCAGATGCTGAGATCATCTCTGTATGAGATGTTTCTCATTAGGACTGGATCAATCTTGTAGAACTGGGTGGCCTTGTGTACCATCACCCCCTAGCTTCTGGCTGCTGAGTTTAAAGGTGCGTGTCTGACTTCTATGGCTTGTGTCTGAATTTTCTTTCTGCATCTTCAGGCAAGCTTTAATAAATCAAAACTAATATATCACCATGCATCTTATGTTTATGTGGGCCTAGATAAGTGGCACAGACTCCTGTGAACTTCATAGAGAATTAAACTAATAACCCCGAGCCTTTTTAGGGTGTCCATGCATTCATGAATGACTGCCTTTGGACCCCCTGCCTCTTTTGGCCTGGGCACAGATTAGTAAGCTTAATAAGTGCCAGGAGTCACTAGGGTATAGGCAACAGGCTGTGGTATCCTTAGACTGTCAAAGTCCAGGACACAGCCTGATTTCTTATGATCCTTGAGACCTGTATATATGTGATGTGGGATGTCCTTCTGTATATATATTTCTTATATTGGTTGATGAATAAAACACTCTTTGTTCATAGAGGGAGGAAATTGGGCAGGGCTAAGAGTGAAGGAAATTCTGGGAAAGATAGGCAGAGAGAGACCGGGAAGAGAAGCCATGCAGCTGAAGAAGGAGTAACAGGTCCTGACTTTACTCCTGTCATATAAGACCACATTTAAATAATTAGATTAATAGAAATGGGTTATTAATTAAGAGAGAGTTAACCAGTAAGAAGCCCTAGCCATTAGCCAGCATTTTAATAATTAATATAAGTGTTTCTGTGTTTTGGTTCACACTGACATAACCTTTCATCTTGTCAGCCTTGTTTTCTGTGGGTCATTCTAGACTGTTGTCTAGGTCCTGCAGTATCCAGTCTGGAGATGACTGGATGACAATGGATGTGGGAGGCCTTTTAGAGGATGAATTTTGAGATGACAGATTTGAGCCTTGAAGAGAACTTTATCCCCTATCACTTCAGCATAGTTTAACTAAGCTGTGTGCACCCCTAGGAATTTTTAGACCACAGGGGATGCATAGAGGTATTGTGTAGCTCAGTTGGAAACACCTAATGTGATTAGTCAAATACAACTGTTCATTCATCATGATATCCTCTTCATTATTTTCTGGTCACATATTATTTCTGAGGTCTCTCTTTCTCTTTCTCTCTGTCTCTCTTTCTCTCCCCCCTCTGTGTGTGTGTGTGTGTGTGTGTGTGTGTGTGTCAGAGAGAAAGAGACAGAGAGAGACAAAGTAGATATATTCATTATTGGGTATGTTTTGCCAGCCAGATAATGACATCTGGAGGTGTCCTCTTTTGTTCTTTACCTTATTTCTTCTGAGATCTACTTCCTCCATTAGGCTCTGTTTCTGAGTGTCTCAGGAACATCTCTACAGGGTCAGCCCACACTTTCAACAGCTGTCTTAACAGCTGTTAGTACAACATCAGGATTCAGGGAACACTTAGGAGAGGGACCCAGTCACAAAGCCACCTCTATCTTCCTTGCACCAGAGAATGAGCTACGCTGTGTTACCACATTCTCCTTGCATGGTGGTTTGTCTCCCCATAGAACCATAGCAACAGGACCAAGTAAGCATCCATGAAACATGCACAACTATCAGCTAATGCAAATCTTTTCTCCTTTTAAATTAAGATTCTTGGGGTTTTTTTGTGTTAGTGATAATCTCACTGTGTGCATACTTTTCATCATATCTCTGTTCTTGTCTCAACAGTGATTTACTTATCCATGTATGACAAATATTAATAGTGTTCTCGCCTAGTGTTCCAAAGTGTGTGTAATTGTATTTATTTCTCTTTAAACTCATTCAATAAGAACAGATTAAGTCAGAAGTTATCCTACCCATTTTGCACATGAGAAAACAAGGCAGACAGTAATGGAACTCAGATTTGAGACTGGCAGTAAGATATTGCTTCAAATTATATGGCGTACTCCACTTGCACTTTATGAATATCTACTTTCTTTCTTTAACATAGAAGGTCTTTTGGTTTGCTCTTTTTGTTTATTTTGTCATGTTTTGTATTTTTGAAGGAAGGTCTTACTGGTTAGCCCAGGTTGGCCTGGTACTCACGCTGTTGCCAAGCTATCACAGTTGTACAAGTGCTGGGGTTATAGTCATGAGGCAAAAGAGCCAACCCTGAGGTGGTATTTTGATAAGTACTTATGTGATAGACACTTCATTCCTGGGATTTCTGTTAATCGCCACAACTAACATAGACACAGAAAGAAGGACCAAGTGCAATTCTTTATACTCTTGATTATTTGAGGTGATTCCCTTAGTAAATGGGTGAGCTGTTGGGCATGATACAGAGTCCCTTGTATCTCCTGTCTTTTTCTTTACCCAGGACCCAAGTTTATTTCCTAGTTCTTTGATATGTTGACTTTGTGTATTCTCACAGCCTAAGTGAATCCTCGGGGTCCAACTACCATGGCACCAAATACACCCCTTTTCTCAGCTGTAGAGAAGCCTGGAAGAATCTATCATTCAGAAGCATAGCAGTTTCATCTTCAATCGGCTTTGTGAGGCTACAATCTCACTGCTTCAAAGGGAATCTTAATAAAAGTGGTAGTAATATTTACTGCCTGCATTAATATCTACTGTTTTTTAAATACTTTCTAATATATATGCCAAGCACTAGATAATATAAATTTTCTAACCATAGTTTCAACCCTATGGGTAAATATCATTGTTACTTTCTTACAGTAGTAATGATGAAATAAGCTGAAAAGAGGTTAAATAACTTGCTAGTCTTGCTTAGAATGCCAGGACTGCAGATGTAGAGGCAGGACAATAGAAGTTCTGTGTTATCTAGAACTACATGCTAAGTTCCAGGAAGCCTGGAGTATATGGTACACTGCCTCAACTTGCCTATGAATACAAAATTATTCAGATATGCTGACTCCAAAATTTATATCTTCCTTTTTTCTTTTTTTAAAATCAAACACAGGCCTTTCTATCAACTTGAAAAACTGTAAAATGCTGGAAGAGAATGGACTTTAACTTGTGCCCATAGAATACTTTCTTTCTTTTTCCCTTCCTTCTTTCTTTCTTTATCTCTACTTCTTCTCTGTCCTTTCTTCCTTCCTTCCTGCCTTTTTATTCAGCCAGGGAAAATCACAAATTGAGTTGCAAATCTAACCGGAGCCGTCTACTTGACCTTCTATTGTTTATAAACTCCAAGTTTCACCCATAAACATTTATGACTGCTGACAATTAACATCCCAACCCTTAGTCAATGTACCCAGAGAAAAAGCAAAAGAGGTAATGGCTGGGGCTTGATGCTCTGAATTATCCTCAGAGTTATGAGTCAGAGATGTCTCAGAACAAGCTCCCTGCCAAGTTAATTCCAGGCCAGTACTTGTTGAGGAACAGCTGGTTGCACCTGCTGCACCTGGCATGGATTCCTGGGGAGAAAGAGCAGTATAATATACTGAAGGGAGACAGACCAGACTGGACATTAGAATTACAGCCATTGCACTAAAACACTCCAGCCACTAATGCACAAACACCATTAAAGCCACAGAATAGAAAGCACCTACTAAATTCATCCCTACCATGTTCCTTGGAACTCCCACCAATCCACTCCAGCCATTTAGGCACAAACACCATTAAAGCCACAGAATGGAAAGTACCTGATAAATTCATTCCTACCCTGTGCCGTGCAACTCCATGAAAGTGAATGGAGAATGGAGAAACAGATTTATTCTTGTTTTTGCTTTCTTTTCCATCCCATTTCTCTTTCATTTCCTTTCCCTTCATTTCTAGATACAATCCAAATCTCCAGGCTTGGTGTGCATCATTACCTCATGTACCATCTATCTCGCAACCAATAATTCTCTTTTTTCTTTAAAAATTATAATTCACTGTGTTTAATTCATGCTGCACATATAAACACTGGTGCAGTGCCATTCACTGAGGCTTCAATCATTAAAGGAAACTGACTCTCCAATCCCAAAAAGCAATCAAATGTCATAAACTCTACCCTCTGAAGTGGCATTCATCTAGGTGTACAGCTGCATGACATTTTCATATATATGAGTTTTTATCACCTGGATCAAATTACAGAGATTCTGATCTGTTCCTTCCCAGTCAATACCCTCCACGCTCTAGGAAACTGCTGTTCTTACTTCAAACAATATAAATGAATTTTAGGCTGCACTGAAAAACCCTGTTTTATTTCTTGATATTTTTACTCTCAGGGTCTTTTCAACTTTCTATTCACCAAAGAAATAGCATGTGTCAAAATGGATTGGCATGATAGGCCTGTTTTCTCTTAATAAATCATTACAATAAGTAATGATTAGAAGTTTATTCTTGTACCAGTTGATATAATCTCTTGAGTCATCACTGACCATGTGTCCATACTTTGCTTCCCTGAACCACTAGATAATTTCTGATATGAGGCGACTTTACATTCTTCCAGATTCTTGGTGATAAAGTATCTCAAAGTCACAAGATACACTGTGATACTCTTCATCCTGTCAATGAGCCCATCCAAAGCACTTCTTGAATAGCTGGCATTTCTCCACCTTGAACACTAAGAAGACTCCATTTCTTGGCTGGACATGAAACACAAGGGTAAATTTTGTCAATGTGTGGTAAATGCTAGGACTTAGTTAAGCACCAGAAGCACTGAGGAAGGGCAGCTCTAGGAGATGGTGAGGGTAGGAGAATATGGGTGGGCATTTCCCCAGCAGCTGTTGCCAGCCCCCCAACTTTGATCACTGTTGAGGTCTCAGCCTAGCACCTGAGTCAACAGTTGCAAGCCTTTCTATTAGTCTTACACAGTCTGATGTGCAGACAAGTCATCCAATAGTAATTCTTAGCTTTGGCCTGTTGCCATGCCTACTACTAGTCCTCAGGCTGCACAAGGGCAGGTGGGCAGGGCTGTGTACAGGTCAATGGGGGAGTGGGAGGAGAAGTTGTAAAGTGTGTGGTTCCCACCCCAGCAGTGATGCTTTATTCCTGTGCCAGTGATGTCCAAGGGAGAGTCCTTCTCTGCCCTCAAGGAGCAGAGCTGATCTTGATAAGCCCATAGGGGGGAGCACTTGAAGCCACAAGGTGAGAGTATTACATAGTTGAGGGAGTTAATTGAGGGCAGTTTGGGATTCTGAGGAGAGGGAGTACAGGCAAGACAAGGATAGGGCCCCTCCTCCATAGCATTAGCCATCAGTGGTAGTTGCCACTGATCCTAGTCTCCTCAGATTGGCTTTCTCAGGTCTCAGCTTCAGAGCCTCCTGCTGAGGCTTTCCTCTGAGGGAAGACTATTTGTTGAGGCTCCCTGCCTGGACAGTCTGGCCCTGGGATGAGCTCCTGGGGCAATTGAGCAGGGTAAACACCATGAGCCTTCAGGGGCTTTTCCCAAGCTTTGTTCCTGGGATGTAGCAAAGAACTGTCTCTTCAGCTACCAAGGACTAGGGGAGCCAGCAGCATGAACTTGCAGACCTAGAGAGTAAATAGGACTTGCAAGACATGTAAAACTATTGATGGGGAAACCTCAATTTTATTCTGGTTGAGAAAGTGCAACCCTCATTCCCATCCCATCTTGCAACTGGGAGTTTGCCTCCCATTAAGTTGCTGGACCCTAATGGGAATTCATTGGACTGAGCAACATTTTGTGTTCGCTCTAGTATCTTTGCTCCACAGTGAAGTAATTTTGAGAGTTCATTGCAAAGAAATGTGCCTTTTCTGTTTACTTCTGTCAGCCCCTTATCCCCTTTTATTTCCAGAAGTCACTTATTAAGATTTTAAACCTTTTGATTGCCAAGGTCAGGAATGTGGTCCAGTCCTTATAAGGTCATTGTCTGTAAAGAGTTCAGATGAGTTGAGACACTTAGAGATAAATCTGTGTTATTTTTCTACACCTTCAAGTCTGGGGGATTTACAAACTTCATTAAGCACTTATCTTCTTAAATTTTGCATGGATTCATTCCATTTCATTTGGTTGACTGGAGATAGGCTATGATGATAAATAGTTTTGATCCTAAATGAAACTAGCTTATGTATCCTTTCATTCATATTGAAATGCAGTGACCATGTCAGACATGTCATTTTAACTTAATTTCAGTTGTTTCACTTTGGCATCTATTAAAGTTAAAAGTTTTCTTTGAGAAACCTAGGAATGATATTTTGCTTTGTTTTCTGTGTGAATAACCTGCAGAAGTATTGCCCCATTCACCACCTGTTGACTCACAGGAAAGGATGGGCAGTGTGAATTCTTGTTATGTCAGGGCCTTGTGAGAGGAAGTTAGCAAATTCCAAGGAACAGATATTGGTTAGGTTTCCGGGTAAGAATGTCCTTCATTTTCTTTCCTTCTTTCTTTCTTTCTTTCTTTCTTTCTTTCTTCCTTCCTTCCTTCCTTTCTTTCTTTCTTTCTTTATTTTTTTGGTCTTTCACTGTGTGAATAACCTGCATAAGTATTGCCCAAATTTTCTGGTTTGTTTGACTTTTCTTTACTTGAAATCCAGCTTTGTTTTCCTGATAGAAAACTAAGTGAAACTATTCTTAAATCACAGGAATCCTGCACTCACAATCCTTTTACTTAATTTTCCTTTCCTGGCTGGGTGTGGTAAGGAACCGGATGTTGGCAATAATTGCAAATTAATAAGGAATTATAATTGCCTACAAAATCAGGTGACCAGGACACCAGTTGCTTTCCTTCCCTAGACTGATAACATGTGACAATGCAAGCTTTTGTTTTAGTGTTTCTTAGAATTTGACCCCCCTTCACTAAATGGAGACAGTATGTAGTATAACTGGTAGATCCTAGACATTTTTCTCCTTAAGGATTAATGGGAGGTATTTTTTTATACACTGTTATCATGGTGAGAAGCATGGCAGCATGCAGGTAGACACATTGGAGGAGAATGAGCTGAAAGTTTTTTATAAGGATCCCTAGGCAACACAAAAGGAGAGACTCTGGGTCTGGCTTTGGTTTCTGAAACCACAGCCAACCCACCACCAGAGACACAGTTCTTCCAGCAAGGCCACACCCACCCCAAAAGAGACACACCTCCTAAACTTTCAACTAGTGGCACTGCCTATGGTGGCCATTCTTCTTAAAACCACCACAGTGTTTAAGTTACAGTCAGGTGAACTTTTCCTTTTTCCCCTGACCTTGGGAACCATATGTACATATATATGACATTTCTTGGGTTTGTTCAAGGTAGAGCTAGACTGGGAACTGGATGTTATCAGAATATACAGTTCACAGACTGAAGCTCACCACTCCCTTGCCTTTCCAAATTCCACTAAGCAGAGAAGAAAGTAGTGATTCAAGTCAGTTGTACTAACTTAGTTTACAGTGCTTAAAATAAGAAATGGAGTAGATGTGCTTTAGAAATGTTTACCTGACCAAACCAAAAGATTTTGGGGTATAAATATTCCTGACCAAGGTACCTAGGCAAAATGGGACTTTGATGCTTTCTCCTCCCTGAAAATTAGCAGTACACTCCAGCAGCCTCAAACTATATGTAGGTATAACTGACTAGGACAAACATTCATATGGAAGTGATTGTTGTTGTGTTGTGTCTTCTGCTAGCTTAATACAATGCAGGAAAGAGAAGGAAACTATTAGTATGAAGAAGTGTATTTCATGCATATGTCCTCAAATATATAGCTTCTGTTTGCTGAGCAATTGGAGTGGCAGATCCAGTACTGGAATACTGTGATTGAATTCTGTATTGTGCAAAAGGGTATTTCTTTCCTTAATCTCTTCAGAGTGGTATCTTGGGATATTTGTATGATATGGATGGTAAGTGAAGAAGGGGAAAAGGTGTGAGGTGTTTACTCTTCAAGCCATAATGTAGGTTTCCTGTGGAAATATTTTAATTTAAAACTTTATTTGTTTCATTTTGCATCCTCAGTTCCCCCCCTGCCTCCCCTTCTGCTGCCCCCCGTCTCCATCCCTTCCTACACTTCATCTCCCCCTTTATCAGTGTTGATCAAGGTATCCCACTATAGGGGATGGGGTACAAAAATCCAGGTCCTTACCCTGGTATAGGTCCTGGTGCCCCTGTCAGCCCCCAGGCTAACATATCCAGTCACATAAATGTCACCCACACTCAAAATGTCCAGTTCAGTCCCGTGCAGGATTCCCAGTGGTCAGTCCACATTTGGTGAGCTCCTAGTGGCTCAGGTCAGCTGTCTCAGTGGCTTTCCCATCATGTCCTTGACCCCCTACCCCATTGTTCATATGGGATCCCTCCTCCATCTCTTGAACTGAACTCCAGAAGTTCAGCCTATTGCTTGGCTTTGGGTCACTAAATTTGCTTCCATCAGTTACTGGTTGTAGGTTTTATGATGACAATTAGAGTAGTCACAAATCTGATGAAACAGGAAGGCCTTCAGATGCCCTCTACATTATTGCTAGGAATCTTATCTGGGGTTGTCATTGTGGATTCCTAAGAATTTCTCTAGCACTAGGTTTCTCACTAATCCCATAATGGCTGCCTCTATCAAGATATCCCTTTCATTGCTCTCCCCATTTGTACCTCTTCCAACTTGGTCTTCTTGATTCCTCATGTTCTTATTCCTTATCCCCTCCCTTCTTTTCCCTCTTAGTTTACCCAGGAGATCTTAACTCTTTCCCCTTCCTAGGGCCTTCCATGTGTGTCCCTCTTTTTACCTAGCTTCTTAGGTCTGTGGAGTATAGCCTGATTATCCTCTTCTTTTCACCTAATAGCCACTTATGAGGGAATACATAGAGTGCTTATGTTTCTGAGTCTGGGTTACCTCATTCAGGATGTTTTTTTCTTGATCCACTTATTGGCCTACAATTTCAATATGTCTCATTGTTTCATACCCTTAGTAATATTCCATTATGTAAATGTACCACATTTTCTTTATCCATTCTTTGGTTGAGGGATTATTCATTATTCATAGCATCTAGAATGTAAAGGCAGCCCAAATGTTCACTTGATGAATAGAAAAGTAAAATGGAGGTATATCTATAATATGGAACATTTTAAAACATTAATAAAGCAATGGTGCTACAACATGGATGGAGATGGAATTATTTTGCTAAGTGAAAGAAACATCACAGAAGATTAAGATTAAAGGGCACATTCATAAGAACTTTTTACAGTAGGCAGATGTCAGTGTTTGTCTAGGGTCCAATAGAAATGTCTGCTGTTGGATTATTTGTTGATATGACAGTGCTCCGATGTTAGGTGATAATTACATAGCTCTGTGGAAGTCTAAAACATGGAATAGTACTGTCTGAATTATAGGTTTTGTGGGATGAGAATTTGAATAAAGATGTTAAAATGGAAATTCTTACTATTGTACATTTTCAGTTGTGTACATGTTCTCACATACACTTACAGAAAATAAGCCAGTGCATCCTGGATTGTCCTTGGAAGAGAAAAATAGAATGACAGTATGAGTAAGTGAATCCAGATACCTGGGCGTTTATTTTTTTTTAAAGATATTTTCATGCAATATTATTTTGATCATATTTTCCTTCCCCAAACTCCCTCCCAGATACTTTCTAACTCCCTACCCACCCAACTTTTATTTTCTTTCTTTCTTTCTTTTCTCATTTTCGCAAAAGATAGTAAGAAAAAAATAAACAAACTCTCCCTCACCTCAAAAGTAAACAAACAACCAGCACCAATGGCAGAGAATACCTGGAGCTCATTTTGAGTTGGAAAGCCCCTCTAGTGTATGGTTGTGTGCCCTTGTTTTTATATGATGTGACACTTATTTGAAGAAAATACTTTTCCTTTTTCCAGCAGCTATCAATTGCAAATGGCTTCTGTGTTTACTTGCCCCCTCTCAGTTCTGGGACTGGACGGAACTGGAATCTGGGAAGATATTGTGCTTTCTCCCCCATAATCTCCTTGAGTCCACGGGTATTGAGAAAAAGACTAGTGAGTCTTTTTTGAGGTCATCCACTGCCTCTGGCTCTTACAGTCTTCCCACCTCTTCTTCCTGGTATATCCCCAAACTTAAGGGATCTGCTGGATGAAATTATTGTATTTAAGGCTAACTGTTCCATGATCTCTCAGGCTTCTGTATATTATACTGTTTGGGTCTCTGTGTTAATTCTTATCTTCTGCAAGAAGCTTCTCTGGTGAGGGGCTGAATGAAACACTAAGCTATGGGTACAGCAGTCTGCCACTAGTTACTCTGTTGCTATGTTCCTTTAGCAGATAATAGTAGAATTTCCCTAATCTCTGATTTACCCCTAGTCCTGTGTTCTTGACACTTCAGCACTATCAGATATAGTTTCCATCTCTACGTAGAGTGAATCATAAATCCAGTCAAGCATTAGGTCACTATTGTACCATTACATTTTGCAGGCAGTTCACTGTTGTAAGCATCAATGTTGTGATTGGGTGAGACTGATGTTTGCCTTTCTCCTCTGGTGGCTTGCAGAGTACCTTCCAGTACCCTGAATGCTAATCAGTAGGCACAAAACTTTTATCTGAAGTTTACTAAAACACTTTATCAATGTCGGTTTCTTTTTTTTTTTTTTTTGTTTTTCCCTTTTTTAAATTTAAATATGGAACAAAATTGTTTTACATGTCAATTATGATTTCTCTCCCTTCCCTCCTCCCTTAACATACACAATACCCATCCCATCCCGTTTCTGCTCCCCAGGGATGGTGAGGCCTTCCCATGGGGATTCTTCAAAGTCTGTCATATCATTTGGAGCAGGACCTAGGTCCTCCCCAAGTGTCTAGGCTGAGAGATTTTCCCTCTATGTGGAATGGACTCCCAAATACCATTCTTATACTAGGGATTAATACTGATCCACTATGAGAGGCCCCCGTAGACTACTCAGTCCTCCCAATTAAAAAACAACATTTAGGGGGTCTGGGTTGGTCCTGGTTGGTTTCCCAGCTATCAGACTGAGTCCATAGCTTTCCCTTGTTCAGGTCATCTGTCTCTGTGGGTTTCTGCAGCCTCATCCTGGCCCATTTGCTCGTCACTCCTCCCTGAATCTGCAACTTGATTCCAAGATCAACTGAAATTCTAAATAATACAAACAAATTATCATACACTTGAAGAATTGGAATGCAAAAAAGTTAGAGGTTATAATTTCACTTAGTGGGCTCAGAATATCGTATATATTTATTATATTTGTGATGTCTAGTGGGAAAATACTAAACTACTGTGCTGATTAAAAGAATTTGTTTTTAACCACATACCATGTTGGATGAGAACTTTGCTACAAAAAAAACATCTTTTCTTTCCATTTTTGAAAACAGAAGAAGTAAATTACTTGTGAGCAATTGTAAGTTTAAGCACATACAGAATGCAAACATTTTGCTCATTTCCCTGAATGTGGTGTTAATTTGGGAAAATAGTAGTCTATGTGACCTGTGGTGTGTATCAGTATTTATCCTTAGTATATGAATGGATTTTGGGAATCCATTCTGACATAGAGGGATACTCTCTCAGCCTAGACATATTGGGGAGGGTCTGTTCCCTGCTCCAAATGATATGACAGACATTGAAGAGTCCCCATGGAAGATCTCAACCCCGTGGCAGGAAGAAACAGGATGGGAAGGGATTGTTGGGGGAAACAGTGGAGGACAGGCGGGTACAAGAAATGGGATTGGCATATAAACCAAGCTTATCTAATTTAAATTAAAAATTATATAATAAAGTAATTTCAGATGAATTTCAACGAGATTGGAATTAAAATATTATAAACACCATCTTTTATACTTTCATTGAGGATCATATTTATATGTAAAATATTCAGTGGTTTGTAGAAATAGTTAAATAGTAGGTCATTTTCCTTTGGGTGACAAAGCCTATGGTTTGGTTCTTTGCCCCAAAATATTTATGTGTATATATATGCATACCCACACAGTTAGCCTTTGCATTTTAGTTGGGTTTTCATAAATAATAAATTGGATAGTCACTATTCCATACTGGGAGTCATGGATTTAGCTCAAATTTCCTTTTTTGTCTTCCTTTTTTCTGTCAATCACTGACATGAATTCTGGCACTGAAGCTTTGCATTTTCTAAAGTAGCATACAGATTAAAACTTATAATAGGTAGGCTCCTTGATCTAGATCATTCCTCTGACTAGTATAATAATATTGAGATTGACCATGTTGTTTTAATCAATGGACCATTCCTTAGGAGAATTGCATTGTATGGATATATGAATGTTTATTGCTGTCACTCAGAGTCTATCATGAGTTAATCTGCTGTTAAGAAGTCTTTGTGTGGGTAAAAATATGTTTGGGGCTGGCAAGATATTCAGTAGATAAAGGTGCTTGTTACCAAGCCTGATGACTTGAGTTTGATAACATGGATCCATGTGGTGGTGTGAGAGAACATCTGCCTTGAATTGTTCTCTGACCTCCACAAGTATACACTGGCTTGAATGTACACACACACACACACACACACACACACACACACACACACACAAGGAAGACATGAATTGTAAAAGAAAGTTCTGTATGGATTCATAACTTAATATTTGCTGCGTGGAATATAAGTATGTGGCTTGACGTTACAGGAACTGCTAGCCTAGTTTTAAAATGTGATTTTCCTTTTCACATGATATCAACAGTATATCCTTCCAGTGTCTGGTCTGTGGTTTCCCTCCTGGTTTTATGGTAGTGGTAGGTAGCTAGTAATTTTTTCTCTTCTGGGCAGTTAGAGTTTCCTGACACTCAATGCCCAGCTTTTCTGACTAATGAAATAGCTGTTTTCCTGCTTCATGAAACTCTGAGTGCTGCCGTCCCCTTTTTATTTGCTGTTTAATCATGTGTTATTTCTTGGTGTTTTTTTTCTCCTCTTTTATTGAAAATTGATATTTTTCTTCAAACTAAGTGTCCCTACCTCTGCTCATCATAGTTCCTCCTGTCCTCCAGGTTCACCCCATTCCTGTGTCACTAGAAAACAAACAGGCATCTACAGGATAATGGTAAAATAAAATAAAATAAAAGCTAACACACTGCATTAGAGCAAAACAAAGAGAAAGAAAAGATCCCAAATACAGGCAAAAGAAATAGATGTAGGGATTCACTGGTTTGCACATTCAGGAATCCTCAAAAAAACACTAAACTGGAAATCATAATGTGTAAGGGAAGGAAGACCTGTAGGATAAAAAGAGAAAAATAAACAAACGAGAATAAAAACAAT